>NC_087088.1:2271212-2574242 GCF_963855985.1 Ostrinia nubilalis | reverse complement strand
TATCCGTGGGTGATCAAAGGACATTAAATTGTCGCTGAAAGTGGACTTTGATCACCTGGGTCATCAAAGCCAGGTGATCAAAGTGGAATAGACCTTATTATCCAGATTGCACGAAACATAAAGTAAAGCAATTTCATTCTCGTTTACTCGAGCTATGTAGCGGCTTAATGTAGGATCACATCTAGCGAACTAACGTACAATGTGAAGCTTGCTATTCAAAACACACAATGTAGGTATTCTAGTGAAAACGGATTCTGAACCGAAGTGTAGTGCATCATGTTATTTTACATAGCCTCTTTTATATATTTTTGTGACCTAGTATATTATTATTATTTTATTCGATGCTCTAACTAAAACCTAACTTAGGTAGGATATTAGACTAATGCCATTTTCACAATCAATCCTACTTTTTAAGTGACCCTTATGAAAACAAAATTCCTAAAGTGTTACCAAACCAAAACCAAACACAAACCGAAAACGGGCATTAATTGTTATTTAAAAAGAGAGTTAGCATATTTAGTAAATCAGCACTGTCCTTTCAGCAGACAAGTCACTATACTTTATACGAGTATAATCGTAGCAAACTTATTAAAAGGTCGTGGGTTCGATTCCCCAAGTTTTTAAATTAGTACAGCTAGTATCTCATAAACATATTATATGACAACAGGTTTATAGAGCTCTCGCGCTTCTCGTAGATATGCAAATAGAGCAAAGTTTATGCTAAACTATAAGTTCTACCGGTAAAGGGTTGTCGACAATCGTCTGCGACAATAAGGTCTGATGGCTAGGTCAACTCAGTTAGGGCAATTATACTTGATGCAAATGAGAAGGGTCTTCCTTCAGTAACTTAATTTGTGCCCCATCTCATCTTAAACTTTCGGCAGATACGCTAACTCGAGAACCATTTATAGTTTTAACCTTTTCAACGCCAATGACGGATACCTGCGTACATCAGGTTGACCGCCAACGACGGATTGATCCGCCTTAAAAATAATGTCAGTAATAGGCTAATTGAGTATTATGTAAACTGAATAATATGAATAGGTACAATGATTATATTGATATCTTTTGTATTTGACGTGGCGCTCAAAAGGTTAATTGTAGCCAAGTCAGTCTTTTCAAAAGCAATCACTTATTTTTAATTAAAAAGAAACTGTTTGGTAAATAAAAGATATAATTTAATCTAAACACTAAATTTTAGTCTTATGTTTTTCTGAGGAGGAGCCTGACTCTCGTTACACAGGTTAACCTTATACGAGAGCGGCACATATCTTGTAATTGTAAAGTGTTTATTTAATCAAAGTATTTTCATTTTCATTTTCATTTTCAAATAAAAATAATCAAGTTGCTATTGATGTAATGAAAATACTGTTTGCATTCATTCTCCAACATTGTACGTTTTTATAATTGGCAGTAGCGATTGTTTATTTTTACCCCGTGCACAGTATTTTTTAAATAAAAATACAAAAGCTCTAACTGTGAAGTTAATTGGATGATACGTTTTTACCTTTTGTACGGTACACAATTGATTATTGGAAGCAATGATCTCGAATGGGGTTCGGTTTTTTAATTTGCCAAGAGGCTAAAAAAGAGCGACCAATTCCAATCTAAAGAAAAAACAAGACAACCGAGACGATTTCTTTTTGTCCCTCACAGCGTATCCAATTTGGACGTACTCGAGTATTCAAAACTAGCAACATTCTACTGTCGCGGAGTATTCCAATCAACATGAAAGCTAGAGCAATAAACAGGCAAGCAATTTTTGAATTTCACTGGCTTCTCAAATTCGTATACGATCATAATACTTTACATTTTTTCGTTTTCAGGGTCCCGTACCCAAATGACATCCATTTATTAGGTTTCACTATCCATCAATCTACGTGTCTCTCTCTACTAGTCATGTCGACAGGCTGTATTTCTCTCAACCGTTGACAATAATAATTATTGGACAACAGTTTAAATTTTCACTATTACTTTGACTATTTCTGTTGCTATTTTAAATTAAAAACAATAAGCATTTCTTGGTTGATTTTAAGAATTTCATTACAGACTCTAAAGCAAATAGTTATAAATTCAATTTTTTTGAGCACTCGAAACGCTTACATGGTCAAGAAAAGAGACAATAGGCTAGTTTCCTAAAAAAAAATTTTTAGTCCGTCATGTTTAATATCAAAAAATATTGGACACATATATTTTTATTTGTCAATCTAACAAATAATTACATAGTTATGGTGCGTTGAAGTTCCGCACGACGTCACAACGTGCGGCACTTTTATGCACGCTTTATCTCTTTAAATTTTCATTAGTTTGAAAAAGTGAAAAATACGTGTAGAGTATTTTTTGATAAGTTAACTGACGGACTAATTAAAACTCTTGCTTTTTGACCCAGGAAACATCCCTATTACGAGCAGTTGAAGGTTTGTAAGAAATATTTTTTTTAGTCTAAACAAATAAAGTTTTTGATTTTAACCTAATTTACTAGAAGAAACGTAAATATGGTGTTCAATCTTATGCTGTACAGAACTCTACTTACTCACCACAACTGACTAGTTTTCCGTATACGTACCGCGTAAAATACCCACTTCTCGTCCTGTTTGTGACCAGGCAATTCCGTATCCCACTTTTTCCCAGCAGAGTATCCAATTAATCAGAGCTACTCGACGCATCGCTCAAGAGCAATCGGCCTAAATAAGAGCAACTGAAATAAATGAACGTGGAAATTATTTCCCCAATAATTGCGAGTTCATTTTTCAAGTTACGTCCGTGTTTGGCTGAACCGTAGCTCATAGGATAATGGTGACCTAGATTTAGATAACATTCGATGTAGATTTTGGCAAGAAAGATAAAGAAACTCTTTAATTCTGTTCTTGGCATGATTGTCAGTTGTATCGTAATGTATAAAAGAAAATTATTTTTTGTTTTCAGTCATACTCATACTCAATGGTACGGTGCCATGGGATGTGGTTAACGAAGCGTCGAGACGATGGAACCCTGAACCAGTTATATGAAGAACCGCAATGCACCGCATCGAAATTATGTCTGCTGTCTTACTCGTAAATTTATCTGGCAGGAAGAGCTATTTATCTGTCAGGAGGAGCTATTTCGCATGCAAAGGATTTTGGTGTATATTATACGCATATTTTATTGAATTATAAAAAAAAATAAAACCGACTCCAAAAAACCTACACTAAAAAGTAGAAAAATAATTACTAATTACCTACTTATTTATTAGGACGAATTATTAATATTTATGTAGGTATACCATGATTGATACTTCTGGAGTCGGTGCCAAGATTATGAAACATGTAAAGTTTGCCTGCACCGACTCCAAAAGTATCAATCATGGTATACCTACATAAATATTAATAATTCGTCCTAATAAATAAGTAGGTAATTAGTAATTATTTTTCTACTTTTTAGTGTAGGTTTTTTGGAGTCGGTTTTATTTTTTTTTATAAAATTTTACTTATTTCTTGCTTTTTAGTTAACTAATTATTACCTTGATGTTACCACTGAAGGTAGGCAGTACATTGAGACCATATTCTTAATGTATATTATAAAAAAGTTCATCCCCAATTTTCCACCCTTGGGGGTGAAATATTTTCTTCAAATTCGCATGAAACCACCCTTTTGATAATACCTATTCAACAAAAAAATAATCGTTCAAATTGGTTCATAATCAGCGGAGATATTGCGTATAAAAAAGTTCATCCCCAATTTTCCACCCTTGAGGGTGAAATATTTTCTTCAAATTCGCATGAAACCACCCTTTTGATAATACCTATTCAACAAAAAAGTAATCGTTCTAATTGGTTTATAATCGGCGGAGATATTGCGTATAAAAAAGTTCATCCCCAATTTTCCACCCTTGGGGGTTGTTTTTTTTATTATTAAATTTAAATGGGACCACCCTTGAGATATTACCTATACGCTGAAAAAAGATTTGTTCAAATCGGTTCATAATTGGCGGAGTTATCGCGTAACAAACATAGAAAAAAAAAAAAAAAAAAAAAAAACATACGGGTCGAATTGAGAACCTCCTCCTTTTTTTGAAGTCGGTTGAAAATCTAATAATAATGAGTATAAACCGGGGTTGTAATCTAAAATGACCAAACAGCAGCCGGAATGTTTGTGCCTTTGTATACAGCACACTGCAGGCTACATTTCATAGTGTTACTGAAATACAAACCAACAATCACGTGCCAGCTACGTAATACACATGCAACTAAGCTCTACTGAGGCCGTCAGAGGCACGATCCTGCCGTTTGTAGGTAGACATTACAATATGTATTCTATTATACTCGTAATGCTAGGTATAAACAAGTCGTGTTAATATAGAAGATAACGATGATAACACAACGTATTTTTGTCCTTGCTTCCCCGGGTTAAAAAGAAGAGCTTGATGTTAGTTCCAATTTATTATAAACAAATTATTCGTTTTAGGTAACATTAAAGATACCTAATATTATATTTATAAATTATCAGAAAAATCTTCGAATTTGAACCCACTTTAACAGCAACATGGAAAGCAATGGGGGAGGCCTATGTTCAGCAGTGGACGTCCTATAGCTGAAATGATGATGATGATGAACCCACTTTCACCCGCAAGACATTGGCGCTAATTCCTGCCGGATACATGAATTAACATTTGATTTTTTTTTAAGTCTTTGAAACTTATCAACCCTAATCAGATTAAGCATTATGAAGTCGCTAAAACCAACCCTTAGATGAAATTACAGATTTGTCTACGGCGCTTCAGTTCAATCATTCAATGTCAGCCCAGCGGGGCCTTATCAGAACCGATGAACAGGTAGATAGGGCTCCGCCCTTGCCGCGATGAAAATGTATTACAAAGATACCGACTTCCTTGATGCTTATTTTGTTTGCGTTGACACAATTTTTACGGCTTCTTTATACAGGCTGTCCCAAAAAATTGTGTCAAGCCGAAGCCTAGAGGTAGAGCATCACTAGGGCTACCCAAATCAACACGATTTTTGATAGTTTTCAAGTTATAATTTTTTTACAACATTCAGGATTTTTTGTTTTATGGATGTGAATACTTCTGAATCAGCTAGGAGTAGTACTCGTATAATAATACTAAAAAAAATCAGCATCATCATATACCTTAACTATTCGCGTCACAGTAACCAAAAAAGTACCTAGGCATAGACATTAGACATTTAAAACAATCATAACTCGAAAAGTGGCCGTAACATGCTCTTCAGTACGTTATGACCTCATACTGAGCAGAGACCAGTTTGGTACAATGTATTTTGCTTTTTAAGTTGATTGTACTTATTGTTTAATTTTTTGGTACCAAATAAATGTTTTTTCTTTCTTTCTTTCTTTCAGAAAACTATAAAAAATCGCGGAACATACATAGGAGTGATTCGGGTAGCTCTAGTGATGCTCTACCTCTGGGCTTCATAAAACTCATTTATTTATGCAAGTAGGCTTTAAAATCCATTACATCGGCTTGACACTACTTTTTGGGACACCCTGTATAATAAGGGTTTAATAAGATTCGACTTCGATAGACTTCGTGGTTCGCATAACAGCTACGGTTTACAGATGGGTGGTTCCGTAAGTGGTAGTATAATAATTTACGTATCCTTTGGATAAAAACATCAGAACGATTACTTCTGCTTGACTTAATGTCCTGAAACAGTGGTAGG
This sequence comes from Ostrinia nubilalis, assembly GCF_963855985.1. Lineage (NCBI taxonomy): Eukaryota > Metazoa > Arthropoda > Insecta > Lepidoptera > Crambidae > Ostrinia > Ostrinia nubilalis. Next base: position 2,568,567 of record NC_087088.1, on the reverse strand, counting down.
GTTAATACTGGGACGTGTAAACTCAGTTTACGCGTATCCGGAACGCCTAGTCCATACATACATGGACTAGGCGTTCCGGATACGCGTAAACTGAGTACGCGTACCAGGGTACGCGCAATCCGTACGCACCTTCACAGTGCTTTTTAAAAGCTTGCTTGCAAAAATAAAATGAGTTTTACCATTTAATACATACCTAAATGTTAAATTTAAATTGTAAATTACTCGTATGTTCTTTTAATGTCAGTTACAATGTTACCTTCAATATTCATTAAAATAAGAGGATTATTAAATTACTATTTCTGAAACTGTTGTGAGATAATGTTAATTAATTTTACACAGGAACGATCGTTCTTATTTGTTAATTAACTATGATACTTACCTGAAATATTCATATTTTAAAGGTATTGATTGGTTGTAGGTATATTTTATTTATTTATTACTTTAATGCATATGTAAGTACGCTTATATTTTAATTATGCTTTATCTGTTCGCCATCTTTAGAAAATAAGCTTCTTCTTCTTGTCATGTCGACAAGAAACCTACACAGTGTCAGCTCAAAACTCCGCCACAAGAGTGGCGTTGTCAGTAGCCTTCATTAAATATTCAAAGCTCTATCTTAATTCATTCTGAGTAGATTTTCCAGTAACTTATTTAATTAGCATGAGCTTTTCCAAGTCAAAAGTCTTTGTTTGAGTGTGCCCACAGGATTGATAGGAGCCCGATAAGGATTCGGGGAACTAATGATTCAGGATCCCATTCAGACGTCGCTTATCGTCCCTTCTCATTAATTTGGTATCGAAACAAAGGTACAAGTATTATTGTAGCTGCCAGATAAACATTGGTTGAAGTGGCTGAGTTTGCAGAGATCTGTGGACGTTGGGGTGATAGTGGGCGTAGCGGATTGGGTATTTAATAATATACAAAATGATGGTCGACATGACATCTATATATATAAAAGAAAGTCGTGTTAGTTACACCACTTATAACTCAAGAACGGCTGAACCGATTTAGCTGAAAATTGTCAGGGAGGTAGTTTAGAGCCAGGAGAAGGACATAGGATACTTTTTATCCCGTTGGAAATAAAAAAAAGTGCTTATTTATTGCCATTAAGGCGGAACAAAGTTCGCCGGGTCAGCTAGTTTAAAATAAGGCGAAGACGAAGACGTAAACCTCTTTTTGTTCAAATTAGGATTTCATAAAAATGAAAGCGTTTATTTCAAATAATGTGCTAGCATCAGTAGTTCATGTGATACTGCTATTATACATTCTGCCATCTAAATACAATAACCCAAAAGTGACTGACTGACTGACATAGTGATCTATCAACGCACATCCCAAACTACTGGACGGATCGGGCTGAAATTTGGCATGCAGATAGATGTTATGATGTAGGCACACGCTAAGAAAGGATTTTACGAAACTCCACCCCTAAGGAGGTGAAACGGGATCCACGCGTACGAAATCGCGGGCGGCCGCTAGTTAATACATAAGAAATTAGATGTGAGTACGTTTTATTATGTACTTAGGCTTAGTTGCACCATCTTTATTTTAATCGTAACAATGACAATAACCGGTGCTTTTTGTATAGAGTTTGACAGATTTTTGACGTTTGTCAAAGTTAAAGTAAGATGGTGCAACCCAGCCTTAGTTTAGTAATTTACGCAAGCAACCGCTCTTAGTACTAACGCTATTTTTACGTTCAATGCAACTCCGCCCAGTCCTAGTCAACTTTTACTCGAAATCTCTGCTCGTGAAGAATTGCGTCGGCGATAACAAGGGTTGTACAGTCTTCCTCAAAGTAAAGAAACATCTTCGACCTTAAATATATCAAGAAAAAGACTCGACATCTTCTCAGCTGCTAACTGTACGGCGGACAAAATTTACTTTATTCTCTTTGGTCCTAAGACAAACATCGTGGGGCTTGTTCGCCTGGGGACGAGCCGTGTACATTTGTAGGGTCAGCAGACGCGCCCGAAAATAAACAGATAAATAACTGAAAGCTACAAGAGACGTGACAAACGGTTGGGTAAATCACTACGTGTGGCGAATACTAGCGCTTTATTTTATTTTAGTTGAAAATATGATATTTTGGCGTCTGTATTTAGTTATAGGTATCTGACTAGGTACTCCAGTAAATAATTTTAACACGAAATGTGGCGATCTTGTCATTGTTAAGCTGCGTTTAATGAAAACATGATAAAACAAAACAAATCTAGTTAGCGAAATAATAACAATGAAAACATTTTATTTTAACCACAGGGACAGTACGATTTAGGCATTACTTAGAAATAGTTCCGTAGTTTCTGAAAACGAGCCTTTACAGGCCTACTTTTAACTTAAGATGCGGAATCATTTAATTTATCTTGCTAACCCTACCGACAAAATGTAAATCCATTTTCTTCCAAAAATAAAATTGTCACTTAATAATATTGAAAAACCTTTTTACATAACTTGGAAAAGGGAAAGGTAAACGATGTTTTTTTTACTTTGAAACATTTAGGCCGAGTTGCACCACCTTATTTTAACCATAACAATAACCTGTGTTTGACAGATTTTTGACGTTTGTTTTGTTGTTTGGTTGCACCATCTTACTTTAACTTTGACAAACGTCAAAATCTGTCAAACTCCATTCAAAAACACCGATTATCGTTATAGTTACGGTCAAAAAGTTAGGTGGTGCAACTCAGCCTAAGTAAATGTGAACCAGGGACTTTCAAATTGGGCCAACCACTACGTCATTTACGACATAGGTAAAAAAGAAATAAAGATCTCACGTAAGAAGGTATTGTCTCGCCGTGAAGAGGCGCAACACAAAGGCCTTGAGCTCTAGCGGCCTTCCTGAAGGCTCTCGACGAAACTTAAGCCTAAAGAACTTTCGTCAAAAGAGTATAAGTAGTGAAACTTTCACCTGCTACTTACACGCATGAAAAGATCTTTTATTGTTCTCGTTACAGGCTCGTTCTGTCACAAGAAATGTGAACTTTTTCAGTATTGAAAGTCAAATATTATACAAGCGAGACTTCCACCATAGTTGTAGGTATTATCGTTAAAAAAAAGTACATAAAGGTACCGTAGTCTTAAGAATGTTTGACAAAAATTGAATAACAAATAAGGTATTAGGAAATATGTGGCATTTGATGTAAATTTGGGAAAAATGCGAGGAAATGACCCAAACCTTCCATGTAAGCCTTTCCATTTTCCACTGATTTTGTACGTTTTACTCACACATGGTTATTGAAGACCTTTTTTCTCATTTTATTTTCCTTCGGAATTGCGCACATTTTCTCTTTTACCCATTTTTTGTCCGGTTTGTATTGGGAGCGAAAAAACCCGTTGTTTAGCGAGCAGTTTCATTTTTCATGGACAAATCATGTTAACTTTGAGTTAACAAGCCATTGTATGACAGCGAACAGTCGGTTGCAAACTAGTTTTTGCGAATTTTATTTTAATTTCCATTTGTTTTGATCGGGATTTCTGATGCGCATATTGTTGCTTACTCGTTAAATATCTAGGTCGATGTTTTAAACATAACTAAATACTAACTACATTGTATTCTCTCAGAGGCTTTCTACCTACATCTACATATACCTACCTTTTCTTTATCAAATCGCTCTAAAAGCTTAGTTACATTATTCTTACTTAATACATATAATAAAATGTATGCATAATAATAGTAAAAACCTATTTAACCAGTCACTTTAAACAAGAATGTGAAAGAAACATTTATGGAGAATGTTCTGAAACAATTCTCGTTTAAACGAAACGGAATACAACACAAAAGGTGGCTCGCCTGAGCAAATAGTAGCTCGCACCCGCCCGCGGTCCTAGATAACTTGTGAAACAATTTAATTCGCAGTCCACATTTTTACAAGGGATCCTGTATTTGCATATTTTTCACGTTTGCATTGCGGATTTGTCGAGAACTTTTAATAATAACTTTTTTGAATAAATGCTTATTTAATACGCGTAAGTAAGTAAGAAAAATATCCCTTAGTCACAAAATCTAAGTGATTATTTCAACCGCACACACGAGTAAGACATCGCTTTCTCTTCTTATATTATAACTCGATCAACATTTGATACAAATCGTCCTAGACGCTACACATATACAGGGTGTTAGGTAAATGGATATATGAGCCGACACTAGCCCATGTTAACATGGTCATATAAATGGTATGGTGAAGTCAGAAATTTGATATCATCATTTTTTTTATTGTCATACAAAATAAATTTTATAAAATCCGATTTGTATGAAAATTAAAATAATTAAAATGAAGATATTATCAATTTTCTGACTTCACCATACCATTTATATGACCATGTTAACATGGGCTAGTGTCGGCTCATATACCCATTTACCTAACACCCTGTATATAAACTTTCTTTCTTTCTTTTATTTAAAAACACTAAAAATTATTTTTGTGGTACACTAGGTACTCATAATGTGAATTAAGGCGGAAACTCTAGGTATGTAGGTACATAATATCACAATTAAATTCGCGAAATCACATACACGTGCAGTCCAATTCGAGAATTAATTAACGTGTGATTTTCGGTGATAATAGGCGCGTGGGCGGACGCAAATGCCGCCGTCTAATTGTAATCACATGCTTTAACGAATTCTGGTTACTATGGCATAATGAAATGCTTTAAATTAGGTGAAAATCGCTTGTCTCCCAAAATATAAAAAATATTCATCTACATTAAATAAAACAGAGGTTCTATTTTGTTTCTTAACCATCCTTCCTTCTTTTTTTCTTGTCGTAACCAAGGATTGCAATAATGTTTTGTTTTGCAGGACAAAAACAACAATATCTTAATCTTTCAAGTCTGAAAAAGCTGTAATACGAGTACCTACTTACCCAGAGTTTTAAGAACAAAAGAAAATTCTACACACTGAAATCATGCAGATCCTATATTGTTTTGAATACATACACTGATCCCAGCGTCACAAACGCGATTGCGATCTCGCGTCCTAAGCAAATACGAGTGGAAACTCATGATTATTTGAAAGTAATGCTCATGAGGCACTTGAACGAGGACCGCCAGACAATTGAAAGAGATTACATGCCTCATTTTAGTGGTTCAATTCCACCGAAATGGGCTGCAATATTTTTGGAACCATTTGGTTATGCTTCTGAGGTAACGCATATTGTGAGAAAAAATTACAATCATTTTTTCAGTCTTGAAAGCTGCGTCTCTCAAAAAAGTTCTGTACCTAAATTAAGTGAAATTCTAGGCAAATTACCACCACCGAAAAATTAGCCGTACTTATACTCGTGGTAGCAAGTTGTGATTAAACTTTACACGTTCCCAAAAACCATAATACCTAATTACCTACTACAACTGCGTCTACGTGAGCAGAATGTTTTGAGTAAGCAGAGACCCCATGGTAATTAAATACGGTAATTGTTGCAACTGTAAACGTTACACGTATCCAAGCTTAATGAATGCAAGACCGCGAGCCTGGCCCGAACTAAATGCGTGGATTAGAGACCACCGAAGTTTTACTATCAGCGTATCAAAATGCGCTCGTATGCAGTGTCTTCATGGACATCGAAATTGAAACACGAGTCGTGTTTAACACTGCAAATCTATAGACATTTAAGGTAAATATTCACAATTGGTCAAAGGAGAAAAGTTACGAGTTTTAGTTATTACTTTACTATTCATAAATTGATTATTAGTCAGAACAGAAAAGTTGTTCACTAATAGGAGTCTGCTAGAACAAACATAATACGCTACCCAAGCTACCGACTTCGTTGCGGGTTCAATTACAGTTTAACTTTTCCCCGGGACAAACTTGACCTTCACTGGTTGGGTTTTTATTGGCAGTCAAGCTGTAGATCCTGGCTTCATAGGAGTTGCAGCGGTGGGAAAGAGAGGTGGGTAAGCTACCGACATTCATTTTGCATCGTAGAGCCCTGAACTAACACTGCGATTAGACTGGTAAGTGCATAATTAGTTGAAACAGAAAAGTATTTGCCTTATATCTACAAAATATCTATCTTATTCTACAAAATATACATAATACGCTACACAAGCCACCGACATCCATCTGGTATCGTAGAGCACTAAATTAACACTAGAGCTGCTGTAAATCCAGTGCATTTTCGTACACAGAACCTTGCTTGCATCAGCTCGGTTACAGTTACAGCCCGGTTAATGAGTAACGGCCAAATTGCACTCGGAGGGCTAGAGAGGTCGTTTGAGATACTCTAGAAGCTTGTTACTTCATCTGGTGGTTGGGTAGTAAATGATTACAAAGTGTTGAACACTCCACAGCTCATCAGAGTGTACAATATAATGTTTGTTGTAAAATATCACCTCATAAATTAATTAGTAATTATTACGTATTATTAGTAATTACGTAAGTAAGTAGCGTAGAGTTAAGACTACAATTAATTTTAAGAGCAAAGACAAATGTAGGCGTCAAGCAGGATGCCCCAAAAAGATACATCCCTGTAACCGTGTTACTTTTACCGTGCTTTTACTACAGTATTTTTTTATCTGGTAAATGGTCATCCATTATTAATCTCTAAGTTTGGCACACTCTATTTGAGATACCCTGTATAACACATTACATTTATTTATGTTGCTTCCATTGTTAGTAATTCTATAAATAAATGAATTATGTGTCAAAACGAACGCTTCGTTCGAGTGTTTGCGGAGTTTAATGATTTGAAATATTCAAGAGTTTCAGAACAGACGCGTATTTGATTAGGACTCGAGCCCCATATGCGATGACGAGTGTCGTACAGCTCCACAATATCCGAGATCTGCATATAAATGTATATTCAGATTGCTACCAGTTTTTCTAACATAAAATATCACACGCCCGTAGTAATGTGAGTTAACTTAAATAAAGTTAAGTTTCATGAAAATATACTCAAAACACTTAGTTATGTAATCACAAAATTGACTATTTAAGTTAAGCTTTTTAATTGGAAATTACCCCACATAATTGTTCTACTCACATTATTATAATATTATCAGAACATGGTCTGGCAGTTCTGGCACACCGCCAATACTGATAAATACAGTACTGTAACCTTTTTCATAGTTATCAACCAATTATTTTTATTAACAGTATTTAAAATAGGAACTGAAAATACGTTAAAAATAAATACCTAAATAATGTACAACATGATATTCATCGAAATTACAAAAAGTAAAATAAAATTCTAACTTCTAATGCCTCCAAGTTCGCTAACTCATACGTAACTTTATGATTGATTACCTACTACGAGTTACTTTATTGATTTTTTTTTAGCTCTCTGGCACCATAATTTATGTCCATTGAATAGTAAGCTACTTTCTTCTTTAAAACAATTTTAAAAAAGTGTGCGGTATAGAGTAGCGCTAGCTTTTGCCCGCGGCTTCACCCGCGTGAAATTTAGTTTGTCTCAGATCGTCATAAATTATAGCTTATATGTTATTCTGGGTTATAAACAATAATACTGTAAAGTTTCATCAATATCCGTTCAGTAGTTTTTGCGAGAAAGAATAACAAACATCCATACAAACTTTCGCATTTATAATATTAGTAAGAAGTAAGATTTCAGACTATCTAATATTTAAAACTATTACATAGCTTATGACCGTAGTATGTGGAGGAACACTATCTATGGTCGCGATCCTCATCAGTGAGGGACTGAGGAAGAAGAAGAATATTAATACCTATACCCCGCACGAACTGCCTAAGACGCCACAGTGTTTCGCTTGATGTGCCACCGAGTGTATTATGGCCTAACGTGCATTGACGTCACGGTCTCTGAGCTGTGAACCCAAGTGGGTATCAGTATCCGACGTTGTTACACGCACATCCGCCTACGCCCATTAAATCGGTATCAACGTGTAGGTAGAGTTACCGGTAGCATCTGTTGGTTCATTACGTTCAATCCCTTAAAACCTAAAAAACTAATAATGAGGGAAAAATTTACTACTGATAAGGTCTAAGTAAAAAGTTGATAAGGTCTAGCTCGGGATTGTAGATGAAAATTGTATATTTTTAATGAAAAATCTAATTTTCGAAACTTGGTATTGCAAATTGTCTAAATGGATTAATAATAATAACATACAGCAACAGGTAAATATTTTTAATTAAGAGTAGGCGCACACCGTTGATTTTTCGTCGGCCGATAGTTTAGTCGGGCAGTTGATCAGTATGGGCATGTATGGGAGTGCGCACACTACGCCGATTCGATTTGGCCGATTCTTCATACAATTTAAAATCGGGCACAACTATCGGCCAACTAAAAATCAACGGTGTGCGCCTACTCTAAAAATCTATTTATTTGAACGACCATTTTGATTTGAGAACACTGTTCAAATTTCGAACTTTGAATATGCCGAACGTTGTTCCAAAATTGAAAATCACATCTCGTCTCATGACGTGCTGTATCCACTTCAACCACAGACTTTTTTTACTAGGCAGTATGACAAAACGCAAGTGTCAAAGTGAGTCCCGTTCGCGTACGTGCGTCGTAATTTATTCATAAAAATACGTTTTATGTGCAGTTTCGGTTGTTTAGCGTCATAATAATTTACTTTTTTCAAAGACAATACTCAATACTCAATACTCAATACTCAATTCTTTATTGCATCCATAATGTTACAGAGGTGGTATGTATGGTTTTATAAGATACAATTATGGACCCTGTCGGGCACAGCATTCTAAGAGAGGGGAAGAATTTATAAATATTTAATTAATTCAATTATATTATTAATTATATTATTAGTTATTAATTATTTATCACAATAGGTATACAATTAATTTAATAATTGGTATTACTATTACATATAACATATTATTAATTTTGTACTTAGATTATTTTTAAATAAATATTATTCAGTCTACATTATTCAGAATTATTGCACAACACTACTTACTTATTTATTTATATATTAATAAGTATCTGTGTGTGTATGCAGTTTCCAGTGAAACGAATTTCGTGATAACCTATGAGCATTGGTTCTGAAGAACTTCTCATCAAGCTGTCATACAAGGTAAGTGACCTTTCTCTCTATAGATTTTAAGGTGTTCTATTTAGATAATATGAATCCCACCAAAACATTCTGTAAAAAACTAGCCAAGTCTCGATGCAGCTGCTTGTTTATCTTTAAAAAGTAATGAAATCTAGACAAAGTCGTGCCAAGTCTATGGTTCCTTACTGCGATTTCTTTATTATTATAGGTAGTTAATGTTGTGTGACTTGGCTTTGGATAGTTAGCTTTTTAATTTTGCAGTGTAACTAAAATTATTTTATTTTTTTATTACTTCTATAATAAGACGAATAGACTGAATTTATTTAGATAGATATGTCGCTCGATTATGTATCGAAACAATGTTAGTACAGCTATTGCCATACAGTAATTTTCTTTCATCTTAAACCTGTGCAAATTCACTGCTCAAAATGTTTCCATGTTAATTAATATTTTTGAATTTAACGCTCTCAGTGGTAGGCTCATATTTCTCTTAACAACGAAATAAAACATGAAAAGCATTTGCCTGTACATTTCATTTTATAACAACAAAAGAAACAAAAGTGCCTTTACCTAAGTAAATAATGATCTGTATAAAACAAATCTTCCGAATTCAACCCGTTACCTGAGGAAAGTAAACGAATTTTTAAAATTCAACCTCTCCAAATTTTGCTTTGCAAAGAAGGTTAATTTGCTCCCGAAGGAACACGTAACAAAAAAGTGACGACGCAACTTTGTACAGCATATCAGAATAATACATTTTTGTTCCAAAATAATCTCTATTACAAATGAAAAAGATTCCACACTCATAAGCTTATGTTTCATCTGTGTTTACCAAGTGTATTATTATTCTTCGTTATATTATGCAAATACGAATTTTGATGCCGGATTACTCAGTACGTTTGCAAGTGATGGGATATAATATATTATTTTAGGTTTTTTATTTTGTAAGCCTGCTTAAATTGTTTGAAAGAAAGAGTAAGCCGCAGAATATAAGCAAACCGGGTTACGTTTATGTCTCGCCTGTAATTCTGTCTTTCATAATGTATGTAACCTCATAAGCAAGATTAATACAAGGTTTGTTGTTATGGCTGTCGCTTATCTAGTGAAATGACACCGTTATTTTGTCTTCCTGTGGTATATGAACGAGAGTTTTGTTACATATGAAGCAAGCAACTTTAGTTTCTTCACTTAAAACGCGAAAAAGTTTGCGTATGGCAATTCAGGCTTTTTCATGCTTTTCACTAGACGATGCCCTTAATTTTCCCTTAAAAACCTTTGTAACTTAATTTTAAGCCGTTCCTTAAAGTCATTTCTGAGAGAGGAGCCTGTGGCAAATGAACAGACATACACAAATGATTTGTCTTATTAAAAAAGGTGGAAAAGGGTATTTTAATTTAAGTTTGATCCTGTCTCGTTGAAAAGCTGCGGTTAGCAACATAATTATTGAGCTAACTGCTTTTATAAGAATGACTTCAGTGCCTCCAATATTCTGTAGCATTTTTTATAAAAGTCTGCTCTAAAACACTGGAAATTCCCCATAATAGCAACAGATTATCAAAGTGCTCGAAATAAATCAGTCTTACAAAGTGGACGTGTTATCGGGCTCGTCTGCAAATTGTCAGTGATTGTGCGCGCGAGTTTGTTGCTTATGGCGAGCGTGCGGCACAGTAATATCAACTAGTATTCCGTGAGTGCAACAAAGTGAAAGTAAATCGGACCGGCCGCAACGTCTCGCTCGCCACGTCGCGCGGGACGCCCTCCTGCACCCCCGCCACGATAAGAGACAGTCGACATAATTGCCGTCCCTCTCTCACTCCGCTGCGGCTGCTCTCATCGGGACCGCCCCTCGCCTGAGTCACTCGTGCGTACGTAAGATAACGTAATGAATAAACAACACCGATCTGCGCATCAATGCGCCGCTTGCAAATCGGTTATTGAAGATCATGATTATATGGAATGTCACACATGTTCGGCCTTCTATCATGGCCTTTGCATCGGTATATCGCCTAAAGAGTTAGAGAATCTTTCGTCCGACATCAAGTCGAGCTGGTTGTGTCCAGAATGTCGTAACAAACAACCGCGAAGCGACAATTCGAATACGCCGGTCCGGCCCACTTCCATGGGCGCGCGCGCCGATCCAAACGTGACCGTGCGCCTTGGGAAACGGGGCCCGACTAAAAAGCCGAACGCGGCTGCTCCCGCATCTGCGCCGACCGCGCCCGCGGCCGGTTGCTCGGGCGCGTGCGTCTCGCGCGCAGAGTTGCGGACCATTATGCAAGAGGAACTGCAGGGATTTGTAAAGGAATGCGTAAGGGAGTTAAAAAGCGATATAAACAGGGAATTGGGAGCCATTAGAAGCGAGGTAGGTTCCTTGAAGGAATCAATGAATTTTATAAGCGAATCCTTTGATGGCTTCAACACAGAAATAGCCACCTGGAAAAGCAAACTCGAGTCCATCACGAAGGAGAAAGAATCCATCCGCAACGAATTGAATATTATCACAAGTCGATTCAATCAGCTCGAACAAATCTCCCGCGCCTCAAATTTAGAAATTCAATGCGTCCCGGAGCGGAAAACTGAGAATCTTTTAACCATCATCAAACAATTGGGTAAAACCGTGTCCTGCCCTATCAGCGAATCGGATATTTCCTATTGCTCGCGCGTCGCGAAAAAGAACCCTGATAGTCCTCGCCCCCGCTCAATTCTGATAAAACTGAACAGTCCTCGCTCCCGGGATACCCTTCTGGCTGCTTCAATCAAGTACAATAAATCCCACCCTCAGGATAGATTGAACACGGGGCACCTGGGCTTCGGGACCGATAAGAAGACCGCGATTTACGTCACTGAGAACCTATCGCCAGAAAATAAGCTCCTCCATGCTGCAGCGCGCGCCAAAGCTAAGGAGCTGCAATACAAACACGTCTGGGTTCGTGGAGGACGTATTTACATGCGTAGGACGGACACGTCAGAGTATGTACTTGTACGTAACGTATCGACACTGGAACAGTTAACCTAAGTGAATATTGTATAATTATTTATTTACTCTCTTAAGCTAAGCGTGTAGTAATTAAAGATTAAAATTCGATAATTTAAGTATTTATAATCAGAACGTCCGTGGCCTTCGCACGAAGACCACGGAATTTTACAAAAATGTATTGTGTACTGACTATGACGTCATATGCTTGTGTGAGACATGGCTTAACAGCTTGATTTATGACGGGGAGCTATTCGATGACCGGTACTTGGTGTATAGGCGTGACCGCGAGACTAGCGGCTTTCACACTGTCAAATCTGGTGGCGGGGTGCTCATTGCGGTGTCTAAACGTATTGGTTCTAGAAGGTTGCCCCATTTGGAAAGCGACTGCGAGGACTTGTGGGTCGAGTTGGAAATGCGCAGTACAAGTGGCTCTACTGATAAGTTGTTATTATGTGGTGTTTATCTTCCGTCACCTATACAAAAAAATATTTTAGATTGTTACATCAATAACACTAACCGCGTTTTTGAATCGAATGCACGGACCTTGATCTTAGGCGACTTTAATTTGGGTAACATTTGTTGGAACAACGAAAACTATACGCCTACACCTAATTACACCGCAGGGATTCCATTAGATAATACTTTGCTCGATTTCATCGCCCTGAACAGTCTTACACAGTTTAATAGCATCTTAAATGATAGAGGTAGGATTCTGGACCTTGTTCTTTCCAACATAGCGGTCAAAGGTGTTGTTCGTAGTGACTTCACATTAAGTAATCTCGATTCCCATCATCCTGCCCTGAAGGTGACCGTCTCTTGCTGCGACCCCTGTAGTCTACCGCCGAACGCCGCAAACAGAAGATTCAACTTCTACAAGGCGGACTATGACAAAATAGTTAGGCATTTGAACACAATACCTTGGGAACATGAACTATCTTCATCTTCAGTCGATGTCATGGTCGACTCATTTAATAGAATATTAAAAGAAACAATTGCTAGGCACGTTCCTAAATCCAAACCAATCTCAAAAAAGTATCCAGTTTGGTATACAACTGAGCTCATTCGACTTTTAAAGGAAAAATACAAGCTACGTGTCAAGTTCCGCAAATACAAAAATCCTCTGGACGAGCTTGCTCTGCGCTCGCTCAAGGGAAGATGCGTTGAATTGATAGATACGTGTCATAAAAAATATCTCACCGATTTAGAAGACTCTCTTAGCGAAAACCCGAAATTATTTTGGACATTTTTAAAAAATAAAAAACGAAATAGTAACTCCTATCCGTCATCCATGACCCTCGATGACAGCATGGCGGACAGTGGCGAGGGTATATGCGACTTGTTTGCCTCTTTCTTTGCCTCAGTATATAAGACCTGCTCCCATTTACCCGTGACTTCTAATGACCAAATTATCACGACGAATTACCTCGTAAACCTGCAATTTTCACAGCAAGAAGTACTTAAATCTCTAGACAAAATAGATCGGCGCAAGGGAGCTGGACCCGATGGTATACCGCCTTTGTTTGTGTTCATTTGTCGCAAAGCGTTATCTCTGCCTCTTACTTTAATTTTCAATACATCTTTGAGGACAGGTATTTTTCCTTCAGCCTGGAAGGAGGCACGAGTGGTCCCCATCTTTAAGTCAGGTGACGTCGGTTCAGTTAAAAACTATCGACCAATATCGATTCTTTGTGTATTTGGCAAGGTGTTCGAGTCCATGGTGTGCCCTGCGCTTGCTTGGCATATAAAACAGATAATTTCACCCCAACAATCCGGCTTCTTGACTTCTCGCTCTACCACCACTAATCTTGCCTCATTTGTCGAGTATGTTTCGGTCTCTCTTGACTCACGCTTATCAGTGGATACCATTTACACAGACATCAGTAAGGCTTTTGACACCGTGGATCATAATATCCTAGTACACAAACTCTCTACATTCGGTATTTCTGGTAATCTTCTTGAATGGTTCTCCTCTTATCTTAGACAGAGGAATTCGAGGGTGGTGGTGAACGGCTATTCTTCGCGGCCATTCTTGTCAACATCCGGCGTGCCTCAGGGTTCCCATCTTGGCCCGGTCCTCTTTAACATGTTCATAAATGACATAACTTCCAGCTTCAATCACGCTAAGTGTTTTCTGTATGCAGATGACATGAAACTAGCTATGCAAATCAGAGATCAGAATGACACTTTATTATTGCAGGAGGACTTGGATGGTCTGGCTCGGTGGTGCACCAAAAACCAATTATTCTTAAACCTTAATAAGTGTCATTTTATCAGATTCTCAAGAAGGAAAGAAGTTCAGCTGCCAACTTATAATATTGATGGCCACCACTTGGTGGAGGTGGAATCTATTCGCGATTTGGGAGTTATCTTGGATAGGAAACTGCGTTTCCATAAACACATCGACCATATCGTCACCAAGGCTTTTCAGATGCTCGGCTTCGTCTTGCGCAGTACGAAGGAATTCAAAAAACCCTCCACTAAAGTGCTTTTGTACAGGTCCTTGGTCCGCTCTGGTCTCGAATATTGCAGTCAGATCTGGTCACCACATTACGATGTTCACATAAAGCGTATAGAGCGCGTTCAGAAACGTTTTTTGTGGCATTTATCATACCAGACTAGAATGGCAAAGGAGCTGCCCTCATATGGAGAGCGACTGGCCTACTTCAAACTGCACAGCTTGCGGGAGCGCAGGATGCTCTTGGATTGTATGCTATTGTATAAACTCATCAACGGAGCCGTCGATTGTCCCTCACTTTTGAGCTCAATTAATTTTAACGTACCGCTTAAGCTCCCACGTTCCTGCAAGTATGTCCCCTTCGCAACAAAATTTAGTAAAACCAATCTGGGTTACCACGCCACCATGAGCAGACTGCAAAGGGAGTACAACAGACTGTGCAAAGCATGTGACGTCGACATCTTTCATCATAAGCCATTGAAATTCAGGCGCTCTGTGCTGAGGTCCCTTACAGCCACAGCAAATAATGTAAAAGAAATTTATTCATAATGTTCATTACATTTCAATTTTTCACTGTGTTACCTACTATCTCTTAGTTCTCATATTTGCAACTGTCCACATTGCATGCCGTGGCAGCCTTTAATTAAGACAGCACTTAGTTTTAAGCACTTTTAGTTATAGTAATTTCATGTATGCGTGTTTGTCTTGTTGGTTGTCCTAATAAATAAAATAAATAAAAAATAAAATAAATAAATAAATGCGCCATTCCCGCAGATTTAAGGCAATTTCATCCCGCGAATCGACGGTTTTAAGCACTTCACCTTAATGCCCCAGCGTTAGGCGGCGGTGTTTTGGCTCTGGTTTTCTCTACTTACGCGTATATCAGCTTTAAGTCACACGGTATTTACAAGTGTGTTGTAGACAGACTTGTAATATTTCCTTAGCAACACGCGTGATCAGTGTAGCTTTACATGAGAATGTAGTTTTTTAAAGAATGAGGTAGAGAATTTTAATAAGTTTTCATTTAGGTAACATTCTAGACTTTGCTGAAAGTTGCGTAAGCTTTATTAAATACACTATTAGCTGACTTAGGCTGGGTTGCACCATCTTACTTTGACTTTAACAAACGTCAAAAATCTGTCAAACTCCATACAAAATACACCGGTTATCGCAGTATGCGTCGGCTGTCTGTGTGCTGAGGCTATGCGCCTTCTTTTCCTCTGCAAATGGACTCCGCAGAATACCAGTCACCGTGACGAGCTCTGTGCCGTCACTGCCTTTACTGAGCGGAGCCCAATTTGGTACCAAAATTATATATTTTTTTTTTTAAATTGTATATATTTTTTGTTTTGTATTAGAATAAGTTAAATATTGTGTAGGTTTTTAAGTGCATGTAATTTGGTGCCAAATAAACATTTTTTCTTTCTTTCTTTCTTTCTTTCTAATAGTTACGGTCAAATTTAGGTGGTGCAACTCAGCCTTAATAACAAGGAAGTAGGTACCACAGTAATCTAACAAAATGCAAAAAATTGCCCCGCCGAGACAGTGAGACACTGCCGTGACCAGGATTCGAACCTGGGTTACTACGGCCACAACGTAGGGTCCTAACCACTAGACGATCACGGCTACCGGGGCTGGTGCCTGAGTTGTCAAATACCAGCATCAGTTCTGTCCAGTTCTTGTTTTGTTGCCGAAATAAGAGCACTTTCACTTGCGAGATAACGACAAGTCGGCGTTGGCGCAGTAGTGTGGCCAATCGCATTGAATACTGTAGTATCATTAAGTTTGATATTATCTATACTAATGTTATTTCTAATCAAAGGATTCCTAGAATACTTTACAAAAATCAAGCAATGCGGCTTAACCAAAATCAGCCCTAGTAGACCTTTCAGGATTTTTGCTACCTACATGAAGTGACTACTTATAGTTGAAGCAACGCAGACTTGAAAAAATCCCCCTGTATATCCATTAAGCTACAACGTACAAGCAATTTATTCCGGTAATACATTTTGGATTTGCATGCGGGTTTTCTTGGGTACGCCCCGTGTCCCTTGGGTCCACAAAGTCTCAGGAAACGTCTTTTAAAATCCATTTGTTTACAATGTGTTTTGGTCCCGTTACATTTTCAGGGGTTTCACGAGTATTAGCCTCCTTTTGAATGTTGCCAAGTTTCTCCCATGGGCTTGAAAAATCGGTTTGGTAACTGACAAAACGTTTGGAGTTACGTATGTTGTAGAGAAAACCGGTATGTTTAATAACTTGATATGTAAAAACGGTTAAATTAATAAGGCCTTAAATTAAGTGTTCACATACAAAATAATGTAACTTATATTCATATTTTCATCTTAAATATTTACCTTTAATCAAACTTAGATCTCGTCAACAGGTGACCTAGATAGGGGAACAGTATTCTTTACCATTATCTCCAGTATTGGCCTTCACCGAACAGCGTATCTTTAAATTATGTTCGAGATAGATCAACCTCTAAACAAAGTAATAAAACAAAGTCACTCTTTTCATAAGTTTATGGTTCTCCTAAACAAAGTCTGGCGAGACAGATTATCTTATGGAATAGCAAAATCAAGACAGATGTTGAGGGAGAAAAAAAAAGACTCTTTAACCCAGCCAAAGTCAACAGCTGATGGCAGCTAAAACTATAATAAGCAGTGGATTTTATAGATACTAGAAATAAATAAATTTTAAAACCACGCAAATTTAACTCAATTTTATTAATTTTATTTTAAAATGGCATAAAATAGAGGATTTCATCTGTGATTGGATTAGTATCTATAGAACTCTACTCTATCTAGCGTCTCGCTTGACCGTTTCAGGTACCTGTTAATATTGTAAAGTTGAAATTAAGTTAGCTATATGAATTATTCTGTGCTGCCTTATTGAGAAATAAACTTTGCACAGTAGTGCATATAACTTATAATAAGTTTTCTGCAAAAAGTATGACTCTATCCGGCAAAAGTTTTAATATTTCATCATCCAGCTACTCGCATGTTATCTAGTTTTGTATTCCGTTTGCTATTTCACCCGCGTCACTATTTGGACGTCCTAGTTGGCAAACAAGGCTTGTTTGTATCAGCACTTTTGTAGTATGTTTTGTTTGTTTATTTACGGTCAATGTTGCAAAAAAGCTGCAGAATCATCGACATAGTTTCGCTGTTGATGAATGAGTTTTGTAGGAAAAACCATGACATATTACTATTAGAACATGCATGCAAAGTTTCTCCCATTAAAGTAGGGTAACCATGTAATAAATTATTCTGGAACAAATTGCATAGAATTTAAATCTTAATTAATTTTGTAACAAAAACATAAAACTAACATTGTTATCATTTAAAATAATCCTTTTATTTTTGCCATGTTTAGCAGGGTCCTGTTAAAAAAAAATATAGATTCTTATCATGGAAAAGCGATAAAGAAATTGAATTTCAAATACTTGGAATTTGTTTACCGAAACATCAGTGAATGTATTTTTACATAAATAAATTTTATTTTTGTTGCTAATCATACTCCTAATTTGACATAGGGAAAATAAGTATAAAAATTCACCAAAACTTGCTCCTGAATATGTCGAAGGAATACGAATTACGAACAAACTTTTACTGACTTTTAGCATCTCCACCCCGACCTCAGTACACCGAACTTTGTCCGTGTGAATAGCCAGTAATTCTGTCAAACTTCTGACAAACTGGCAACTCTTTCCCCTGGGACGTGGATATTAAACGTATTTAAGAAGATTGGCCGTCTTTATAGAGAAGTTCTTAAGTTGCGAGATTGTGTTACAAATCACCTTTGATTCGTAGTTCAATCTCGTAACTGAAGAACTACTTTACTACATTATTATGTTTAGCATGGTTACGGACAAGATGAAGTAATCTAGCTAGCTTACAGAACCTTAAAAATAGTAAGTAACTCTTAACACTTGTAATATTTAAGAAGTATTAGTAATTTGTGAAATAACAAACTACTAATAATCTTTTAAAAAAATTAAACATAAATTATGTCAGTATACTCTAACTAGAACACCTATTATTGTTTGAATCTTAATATTAGTCTATTAAAAGCGTTCCGTTTTCATTGAATAATTCAGCCTACGCCTAAGTTTTCTATTTCATTATTACAATTGTGTCAAAATACCAAGAAATAAGCTAAGGCAATTAATCTTTATAAAGGTAATTTATGAAAGTTAGATTAATTTATCTTCATTATTAATTTACATTTCGGCTCGTACTCATTTCTGCAAACAAAATATCTGTTAAAGCAAAGTTTTCAAATTAGATATTTGTGGTTTATCCGCCTATTTCTTGAAAGGGATCAATAGCGTTGACTTTATATAAATTAACCTTTATTAACTAGGTCTTGGAAATCAGTTTAGTGAAGCGTCTATTATTCAAATTAGCTACATATTTTTCAGCTACATTGCCAGACTCATTTTTATTTATGAAGTAGGTAGGTAGGTAGTACCTAAAAACAATATTATCAGAGCTGACGACGGTGCAGTTCCTAAAGCAACTTGAGAGAACAACTAATAAAAAGTCAAAAAAAAAGCACACGATTTTTTCTGACAACCGAATCCGATATCCCTGATAGTAATCCTGACAGGTCAACCAATATTGTCAAAACTTGATTGTCAACCGCTATAAATAGCTGTGGCTAGCACAGAATATATTTACCGCCCTGCGGGTGCAGAATTAATTCGGGAGAATAATTGATGTTTATTAACAAAATTAAGGCGTCGCGAACACCCTGCATAATCGCGGCAGACTTTCAACCCTTCGAACTTTACACTGTTATGATTTAAGGAAGGCATTTGTGATTCCTGGAAATTATTTCCGATTTGGGGAAGTTATTCGGATTGTTTCGTAAGGAACAAAGGAACTTCTAAGTATGCGTGCTTTAATAAATAAGTAAGGTCAAACATTTAATGGATCTACTAACTCCAGTTGAACCAATTTTCAATATTAATGTAGAGTCTGGTGTGCTGTTTACTATAATTTTAGCTATGATTAACGAAAGTACAACAATGAAACTGCATCTGTTAGATCTCAACACCGCGCCAGCACCACCGAATCGAAGCCAGAAACGAAATTGGTGCCTTTTTCTGCTGCAGTAAACTGCAGCTGCTGCACAATAAACTTTATTGCAAGCGAACAAGGTTCAGCATTCAACGAGTACCTACATTTCCCTATGTTGCTTATATCCACAAAAATATTTACCGAGAAAAATATTGCCATCCCAAAAAATTTCGCTTTTAGTTAAGAGAATTCCACTAGTCCCCGGTATTAATGGAAAGCCTACCTTTGAGGATTTGTCCAGCGAGCCTTAACAATAATTCCATGGGCATTGTATCGGATAATAAGGACAGATATTAAATAAAAAATGCTTCTTTAAGGTCCCTATGTACCTATTCTTCCCTATAAATACACAGTTGATCGAGATTACGCAAAACTTGTGATTCATCAATCGATTTTTCTATTACAAAATAAATGTGAAAATTAAATACGAAATAGGTAAGTCAATAAAATGAAATAAAATAACAACATGAACAAATCTTGCAACGCATGCTATTGTTCTAAAGCTAATGAAAAATATATAATGTATAATTTCAAAAATTTTGTATGTATTTCTATCGCAACGAAGAAAAATTAAAACTTAAATTTTAAATCCTCTCATGGGAAATAATTTCTGTATTCATATGAATATGCTCATCATTCTATGCACTTGCAAATTGAATAAAAGGAAAACAAGCTCAGAATATTATTCTCGTCTAAGAGTAAAACGAGTTGATTTTGAAGCAAACTCACGGTTTACAAAGCTCACCCAATGAGATTGTACAATACACAAACAACAACAGAAGAGAGAATATTTCCTCCCGCATTTTATACACTTCACTATTTTCTTAGTGCTTAAGGAAAATACTAAGTTTACCGCATTAAGGTTATAAACATCTCAAAGAATATCATAAAGTTCAAGTTGTTACTAAGTAATAAATTCAGCAGCAAATTTCCTGGAAATTTTAAAAGTAATTATAAGTTTTCAAGAAAAGCTATTAAATGGCACGGATGACAGCACATCAAGGTAATACTGAGACATTAAATGGATTGTAATAGATGTTATTTGGCAACAAAAATGTATTTAATATTTTGCCTGTGACTTTGTTTATAAGAGTCCATAATAGTGCCCCATTACCTCCGATCCATCAACTGAAACTTTTCCTATATGGCTTACAAAAGAAAGATTTTTAGCCTTTACTCAATCATACCAGGCGACGCGCACAATGACAAAACACTACCTTTTAAAACAAGACTAGGTAATAACATAACCACAAACCTTTGATTGTGTGTGTGTGTGTACCTATTTAGTCAGCTTATGGTGGTTCGCATACCAACAACGTCTGCGGTTTGGGTTCGAATCTCGCGGGGGAAAATAATGAAAGGCTCTATCATAATTGAAACAGCTAATCAGAGATCCCTGTAGGGTAATTCAAGTGCAATCTGTCATTTCAATCTATTCTATTTGTCATTTAGCTTGTTTAATCTGTGCTCAATAAAGTGCACAATATTTAAGCAGGATATGGTTGCACGCGGATTTTTAGAGAGTTAAATCTTTTGGCCAATAGAAAACGTCATAATAGTTATTATATGAACTGGGATTGGTCAATGACTTTTGAAATTAAAATCCGATGGCCTGAAAAAATCGGTTTTCCAACAAACGTCAAGGAGGTTTAGCTATTTATCCATCGAAGTTAATAAGGGAGAAGACATAAGACTAATTTTATTATTTGCCTGCCGCGACCCGGTTTTTACGAACAATGACGATGACGAACGATGAACCAGTAACGAGGAGCACACTTAGCAATGCTTCCAGGTTGCGCCTCGGTATCAATTAAGTAACATTTTTCGTTAAGTTTACTTTATGGCCAACTAAAGGACTTTTGCCGTCTCCATGGACAAACTCGAAGTATGATAACTACAGTCATTGTCAAAATTTTGCACTGCCATTGCCGCTGGATACCATATATCGCTACTATATTCATAGATAATAGACTTTCAGTTAATTGTCAAAATTGACATTGTTTTTTAAATAACAACAAATGGTATGAATTTTTAAATGTGATATTTTTATAAAGGTAAGTCCCCAAAACAACATTTGATAGCCTATTTTCTTTCGTTGGCATCTAAGTTCCTGTTTTCTACATATATGTTACTACTACCTATTTGATAAGTAACTAAAAACTTTGTCATTTTTTCCGTGTGAACAAAAGTCCTACAATAAATCACCTATTTTTACCTAGTAGGTATACCCTTCATATTTATGCTAGACGTGTTGCAAAGACAATAATAATTATTATTAGCATAGCATGCCATAGGTACTACTCGTACCTATGTACGTGTGGAATGGCTCACATACTACCCGTTCGCGCTAAGTTTGCCGCCCTTCTGACCGACCGCACCAACAAACCACACTACCAGTAGTGTCGTGGGGAATATTTTTTCCCTTCGTGGGGAATATTTTTTCCCTTCTACACTACCAAGCCAGTAGTGTCCTGGGTAATGGGTTATTTATAAGGACCATACATCTTCATTCCCATCGACACTACTCCATAACTAAACGCGCGTCCCCTCCCCCAACCGCGATTCAAGGCAATCGGTTAGTGATTAAACGCAATTAATGTGTCTTATTTTATGCAAATACACAATTCTTATCAATATTAATAAATAAAAAACATTCTAAATATAGTTTGTTATAGTTATAGACGTTTCCCTTCGAGTGACGTCATATCGCCAGCGGCAAACTTAAAGCGAATGGATAGTAATTAAGCTGTAAATACCTACCTATACCCTTGAGCCATGTGCGTGTGGACTGAGTTACTTAGGGCTGTTATGGATATTATGTAGTTTCGGTTATGGATACGGTTACGGATATAGGAATAATATTATACCGGTTTCGGTTACGGATATTTTTTTCGGTTCATTCATGGCCGCACACTTTACATCGAATAAATAATATAATAATAGAATTTATACTAGATGGCATTATAAAGGTAAATCAGACTGTTTTGCCTTTACATATAATGCTATACAAAAACAATTAAAACTGCCTACATCCGAAACTTTTAAATCGGTTACGGTTTCGGATAACCGAAAGTTTCGGTTACGGATATCCCTGGACAGAGTGATCTTTTTTTTAAAAAAACTCATCCAACACAACCAAATTTTGAGAGGATTTAGGATATAACTGTGAAAACTTCATAGTAAGGTATTCAATTTGTGAAACCTAAACATCGAAAGCTATAACTAATTTAATAAATCTACTGTCTGGGCAGCGCAGTTCTTTCACAATTATTCAAGTTTTATTTATTCATTCATTCATTTAATTTAAAGCAAGAAGTTATGAAGAAACAAATTTTATGGCTTAACTGCTCTAACTTGCTCAAAACTAAACAAATGTACATTATAGAGCTGCTTCAATAAAACAAGGAGGTATGAATTTTTTAATATTTTTATTTTTTTTTGGCAGCCTTTACTAGGCAGATTTAGTGGAGAACCTTCTGTTCTCTATTAAACAAAATCTTTTAATTAATATTATACACACTTGATTGCTTCCCTTCTTGCCAGTCTGGTGAATGCATGCGCATTAAGTAAATCAAATAAATTGTTAAAATGCTCCAGAAAAGTGGCTGTTGCAACAGATCCTGCAGGCAGCTCATCTAAAACAATATTACAAGTTTTAGTTAAGTAATCAGATATTTTGACAGCATTTCTTAAAATAAAGAAAAGGGAGAAGAAACTAAGAAGATAATAATTTGATAGATAAGTTATCCAAACAATATATTGGGCACTAGCGGCCGCCCGCGACTTTGTATGCGTGGATCCTGTTTTACCCCTATAGCCTATAATGTTATTCTGTGTTATAAAAAATAATACTGTAAGGTTTCATTAAAATCCGTTCAGTAGTTTTTGCGTGAAAGAGTAACAAACTCAAACATCCATACGGACATCCAGACATCCAAACTTTCGCATATACAGGGTGTCCCGTAATGTAACGTCAAGCCGGAACTGGGTGTTGAGGCAAGTTGTGCTGGTTATCAGAAAAATATAAAAAAAAATCTATGTGGCATATTTTAAAAATAATAGGCATTTAAAAAAAATCAAAAAATTCTACTCCAGGTAACGGTCCTTTTGCTCGTGTTGCCACAAATCTTCACTTTTTCCAAATTTTTTTTTTGTTATGTAACCCTGAATAATGCTTCTCTAAATTGATATCAAAATTACAAAACCGGCTGCTCCAGCTTGGACGAAAAAAATACATTATTCCCAAAAAAAATTTCAAAATAAAAATTTTGCCTAGTTTAAACTGACTGTACTGAAAAAAAATTGTACTACGCGAGTATGGCAAGTGACGTCATAATTTGGCGCATTTAGTAAGGATTCCAAAATGGTATAACACTTGGTAAATTCTTGCTGTAATTGTCGACAATTTTTGGTTTTTTGGAAATAATCCCATTTTTAACTTTATCTACCTTGGTTAAAAATGATTATTGTAATGAAACCAAAATTCACAGAAACAGAACAGAAACTTTTGTCACCATGACAGTAATTAGTAGTTGACATACTGTGACAAAAGTCACCCGTGCGCGCGCGCCTTTACTACCTGCCCTACCTGCACTTGTACTTGGTAACAGGGATAATAAGGATATGAAGTTTCGGTTATGGATACGGTTACGGATATTAGAATAATATTATACCGGTTTCGGTTACGGTCACGGATATGAAATCATTTCAGATTATCCGAAAGTCTCGGATAATTTCGGTTACGGAATTATTAGAATTTCAAAAATGTAGGTATAATACAAATAGCAAGATGCTGCGTGAGCGTGACCCACATAGCTACTTTATGTACCAACTAAGACGACACCTATGTATGATAAAGGTAAAACAGGCTGGCATATTAGATGGTGCCAGCGAATGCCAGACAAGTTGGTAACAAATATTAAGATTTAAGGTACTATTCCAAGACGGGCCGCAGACCGCAAACTGCAAAACTATGAAATCGGCAGCGCGGCATTGCAGCTGCGGCGTGTATACTGCAAATTTTTATAGAGTTTTGCAGTTTGGCCTTTATCCGAAACTATCCGTAACTTTTGAATCAGTTTCGGTTACGGTTATGGACATTTTTTATTTCGGATATCCGATAGTTTCGGTTACGGTTACGGATATCCATAACATCCCTGCTTGGTAAGATGGCCCTCTCCGTCCCGCTCATACCTTTTAAAATGGCTTCTACACCTCCCTTAAGCCAGAAACTTAAATTTTGGGCACATTAGAATAATATTTTTAACCAAGGTAGATAAAGTTAAAAACGGGATTATTTCCAATAAACAAAAATTGTCGACAATTACAGCAAGATTTTACAAAGTGTTATACCATTTTGGAATCCTTACTAAATGCGCCAAATTATGACGTCACTTGCCACACTCGCGTAGTACAATTTTTTTTCAGTACAGTCAGTTTAAACTAGGCAAAATTTTTATTTTGATATTTTTTTTGGGAATAATGTATTTTTTTCATCCAAGTTGGAGCAGCTGGTTTTGTAATTTTGATAACAATTTAGAGAAGCATTATTCAGGGTTACATAACAAAAAAAAATTTGGAAAAAGTGAAGATTTGTGGCAACACGAGTAAAAGGACCGTCACCTGGAGTAGAATTTTTTGATTTTTTTTAAATGCCTATTATTTTTAAAATATGCCACATAGATTTTTTTTTATATTTTTCTGATAACCAGCACAACTTGCCTCAACACCCAGTTCCGGCTTGACGTTACATTACGGGACACCCTGTATAATATTAGTAGGATGTTAATGACTTTTATACAATAATACTATAAAGTTTCAACAAAATCCCTTCAGTAGTTTTTGCGTGAGAGTAACATTCATAATACTCTTTTAATTTAATTTTAATTTGTACACCGCAAAGGTAAGACATGTTGATACCATTTTAAATGCTGACTTAACACCTTGTGTAGGTACCTACACATGTTTGAACAAATAAATGTATCTTTATCTTTATACTCGCATAAACATACATTCACACACACTTTCGCATTTAAATAATATTATGTAAGATATTAAACCTTGGATTCCAGAGAAATTATTGTATTTCCCCGCAAAGAGGTTTCCTGTTTCAATATATGACAAAGCTCCTGAAATTGGCCTTTGTTAAGCCTGTAACGTTGCCTGAACAGAAGCTCTGGCATGTCTTCAAAATTTTCTTCATATATATTCTGGCTAATTCTCGCATTTTCCGCCTTCTCCGCAATTCTTCCCTGTGGGCAGCCCACAAGAAATGTAAAGTATTCATTTCGTTAGATTTTGTATCAAATAGTAGGATAGGGCTATTTGAAAAATAGCATCTGACAGTTTTGGTGGTAAAAAAAATATGATAGAAATAAAACCTTGACATTGGCAGCGGGGCGCCACCGTCAATACCGGATCGCTGCTTCCGATTTTTGCCATGTTGGAAACTATAAGTTGAACGACGGTAGCGCCCCCTTATCAATGAGTTTGGTGGGACAGTTCAGTTTAGGCATAGAGTTTAGGTCATCTTTAAGATGTTTTTATATGTCATTGGATTGGAGGGAGGAATGATTGATGAAAGTTTACATTAGAGCTATAAAATAATAATTTAGTTATGTAAAGACAGCCTAATATAAGTCCGTCTGTTAAAATTACATAATATATTTACTTTAATGAAGACATTTTTATATATAGGTATATCTATACTAATATTATAAAGCTGAAGAGTTTGTTTGTTTGTTTGTTTGTTTGGTTGAACGCGCTAATCTCAGGAACTACTGGACCGATTTGAAAAATTATTTTTGTGTTGGATAGCCCGTTAGTTCCTGAAGGCTTTAGGCTATTTATCATCACGCTAAGACCAATAGGAGCGGAGCACCAATCAAGAATATTTCAAATCAATGAATTTTTACCTTTTGAGAGCTGATGCTGCGTAAACGGTTAAAGTTTCGCAAAAATCGTGTATGACAGGATTGTTCTCCTTTAAAAGCTCTTTAAAAAAGTCCGCGGTAGCATATGTCTATCTTTTAAGGTTGGCTCATAGTAACCATTTTTATGCAAAAAAAATCTGTTTTAAAATAATGCATTATTTGCGAAGGTGTTTTTATAAACATGATATTAATCCTTATCCAAATAAATAAATTATTCACCACAAGTATTTAATTTTAAACATTCTTGCCCTTTACACCATTCGATTTCAATAAATATCTTAGGAGATATCCCAGTTTTAAAATCACATCGCAGCAAAATAATGATCAAGTAGGTAGGTACTACGCGCGCTACTGATGGATCAATGCACAGCCTAAACCGCTGATTGTAAAGACCTGAAACTTGGACGGTGTGTTCTTTGTATGACGTAAGCATCTGATAAGAAAGGATTTTCCAAAATTCTACCCCTAAGGAGGTAAAAAGGAGGGGCAAAGTTTGTATGAAATAACGAGATTCCTTCGTCCAATCTACTTAAAATTTTGCATAAGCATTCTATAACAGAATTAATGGAAGACGTGTTTCGTATTTTAGTGAAATGCACCCCCTAACTATGTTAAAAAGGGGTAGAAAGTTATTTTAGTGGTGATTTGCTTCAAAGTTGATATTAATTACTCATTAGTGCATTTTTTTACAATCATGACGTCATGTTAACGACTACCATACTCTAGGGGCCTCCACTTAACCTCGGAGTGGGTGCCCGCTGCGTGCGCTCGCCCAACAATGCATAGTAATGCATGAAAGTCATGCCGCGGGCACCTGCTTGCGCTGTATACATAAACTCATTTTCGCGCGAGAGTTTTGGCGGAGGCCCTTGAGTTAGTGGGAGTAGTCTTGAGGAAAAGCTCCTTCTCCCACGGCCAGTGGCATGCTGGAAGCTTGGTGATTCTAGCACCCGTAGGAAAATATAAAAAAAAAGTTTACCAATAATACTGCGGTAGGTGTAGTTTTCGATTTCGTTGTAAAAAAATAATACCACCGAGTAACTTTCACCGGATCAAAGGCCGAGCTGCATATTCATAAAATATAAGAAAAAAATATTTTCATGTTTATTTAACCTGATTTTTATATTTTAAAAGTATTTAAACATTTAGATAATAACGTTAAAACATTTAAAAATAATCGTATGAGAACGTTTTCGACTTCTCCACGGACGAAGTCGCGGGCAAAAGCTATTTGTAAAATAATTAGACTAAATTATTAAAAGTGCCTACCCAAAGTCATTATTCCACGCGGACGAAGTCGCGGGCACAGCTAGTTTAATAAATAACACTGTGATTAAATCTGGATTTATCTGTAATTTACTATAAAGTGAATTTTAAAAACAAACTAATACAAAAACCATAAAGAAAATCGTATCATTTTCGGTCTTATTTAAAACATTACACTAATTGTCAAAAATGACAAATAAAAAAAACTGTACGAATTCGAGCTAATTATTTTCATTGTAAATGGTTAAATCTTTAAATGGTTTTCAGATTATGCACCAAATCAAATGAACACAGTAAATAATGACAATAATTTAATCTAGGTGGAGAGATGTGGGTGTGCGAGGGAAGGGATCAATCTTAATGTTAGATTTTATCAAATACTCAATACTCACTGAGAATACTCAATACGTTTATTGCTTCCATAATAGTAATATAGGTGTTACAATGTGATAATACAGTTAAAAACTGTTGTAAAGCCTTTGAAAATGACGAAAAGAGATATTAGCCCAGACCAACATTTATCGTGCCTTTCTAAGCATTAAAAATCATTAAGCTACAAGCACATCAAACAAAGGGTTATAATACTTTTACCAGCTTTCCGCCCGCGGCTTCGCCCGCGTGGAATTTTGTCTGTCACCGAAATACATTACCGTGCGCGTCCCTGTTTCAAAAACCGGGATAAAAACTATCTATGTCCTTTCCCGGGAGTTAAACTATCTCTATGCCAAATTTCATCAAAATCGGTTGAAAGCAAGACAGACAGATTCCTTTTGCATTTATAATATTGGTATGGGTAGTATAAATTTATAGCAGTAAAACTAAGACACAAATCATTTTAGGCACTCTTACACAATTACGACAGCTTCTAGCTGCAACTGATTTCTACATACACACATACACGGTACTGCTCGAGCAGTTGTGACTACTTCGGCACGGTGAAATTTCAGTTGCCAGGTATATTTTATACTGACTGTTCGAGCAAATATTACAAAGTAGCAGTGGTTCCTCTTCCTCAAAATCAATGATGCTACTGATTTGAATGAAAATGAAATTGTGACCTGTTGAGCAGTTTCACTACCAACTACTCCAGCAGTTACCTATCAATGGTAGATTCAAGCTGTTGACTGGCTGCAAAAGCGGTCCGTGCCTTTATGTTGACCACTGGCTAATTGCTCGAACTGTCCGTGGATGGCGGGCCCAAACATACTAATTTTTGCGCATGATAATTTATTATATGAAAGTTCTGTAGCTCTACCATAAGTTTAACCTTACCAAGTGCGTACAAAATGTATGGCAGATTGCACAGCGCCCCTAGCGGTGAACGGCAGAAGTTTGTGTAAGTTACAGTTAGTAGCAGCTAGTGGTAAAGTTTTTTTGCAGTTTTACAAAACACTCCATCCACTATGTCATCCACTCCATTCAGTAGGTACCTATCCATATTTCTGCTTACAAATCCAGACATAAGTGTAATAAGTTATATTATGGTAAATTTATGTTCAAATTTAAGCAAAAAGCATTCTGTGTTTATAAAATATGTTTATTTGCACCTAGTTTATCAATCACCATGTTATTTCCATGCTTTCTATCCAGTCGACTGCTCTAACGACAAGGGTGGGCAGTCGTTGAGATGACAGCGCGAAAATCGTCGGCATCCACTAATTATGACCCTTATGTACCACTATATTGACAAAGTTCTCCGTCTTCGTACGCGATATTGGAAATTTGGCATCTACCATCGGCTGATCTGACATTAGGCGTAGTCTGGCTTTGATATTCAATTTTCAACTGTATTACCTTGACAATCAGTTCAAAATTGATTACTAGAAAATTATTTGACAGACGATTTCTACTCTCGACAAATGCATTTGAATTAGCCCCTGATTCGCTATTACGCGACATTTGTAATTCTCTATTTTAATTGTAATGTAAAGTGACATTATGAAAAGTCTAACTCGATAACGCCAAATGAGGGTAGATATTCGGAAAATGTGTGCGACATAGTTTGAAGCTCGAAACCTCGATTGGGCCATTCACCCGCCCAGTACAATCGCCTTTACTCAGTATAACGCCCGAGGGCAAATCTGGCCTATTGTCGAATAAGGGCGAGTATGTAATCGAAGAATGTATTCGAAGAACTCCTACCCTATTGGAACTTTTTTTCAAATTACTAACAACATAATAATATTAATTAACTATTCAATTTATCAGAAAAAAATACTTTCACTGCTTTCAGGAGGATAATAACTTACTATAGTTACAATAAAATGGGTAAAATGGGTCAGGGAAACACACAAGACATTTTTAGATAATTTAGAATTTAGATTTAGGTTCATACAGGATTAAATACAATAACAGCGAGAGAAACCACCAAAAGGTAGCCAAGTCGCTTATTCTTAAAGATATGTTGAATACCTATTCAACCTTTCTAGGAATACTCCAAGATCTAATATTGAAAAAGCCAGTCTAGCAGTGGGATATAAGGCTTGTGCTGATTAATAAAAACTATCCGTACTTAATACTGCTCATAATAGGAATAAAGCTATTTTGCTTATGAAGAAAAGGTTTTTAAAAAGCATATTGACATTAGATTCGAGTTTGCTAGCTCTATTGTGACTGAGCGCACAATGGAGATTGAAAAATAAAGTGGTCCTTTGTTACTTTCACTGTATGAACAAAATATTAAAAATCTAAGCCCTGATTTATAGAGGCATTTATTGATAATTCATCTTTATAGAAGACAATACATAATATTCTTAAAATTGTATTATTAAGTATTCTTGAGATATTTGTATTTTAAGTTCTTCTGACTCTATAAGTAGGCACTTAGTTCGACTACAAGAATCGCTAGCAATAAGAACTTGCTTGTTTTATTTGCGACCATTAAAAATATACTTGGAGTGTTCTTTTTACAGCGGACACTTAAAATTCGCAATGAAAATTTTTGAGGTAGAAATTGGATGGGTTTTCATGTAATAGCGAAGGGCTGTCCAAAATCAAAAAAATAAAAATCAAAATTTTCTTTATTTGTTTAGACTAATTAAATTAGTTCTTGCAAATCGTCAAATGCTCTTAAGGAGCCTATACATGTCTCATTCTTTTTTTGCCCTACCAGCGCTTCGAGACAAACATTTGGCAAGTGCTGAGAAGAAGCGCCGCAACAAACTCAGTCACCACTGTCTGCCGGTTTAAGGGATTCATGTAATTATTTCAGTCCAATTTCTATTATTCCACATACATTTTTGTTGTATATTAGGCGACTGCCTCCTTCCTATGAAACTAAAATTTGCAGAGTATCTTTAGTCAGTTGAAATAGGTCCTTGCTATTTGCTACAAAAAAGTTATGTCTGATTTTCTTTCGACAATGCACTGTCGCAAATAGGTAACATTATAATAAAAGGCGGTATATTTTTATTTACCTCAGAAAATTGTGAGAAAGAGAATCCTCGCAAAGAAAATTTCCCTATAAAGCAATTACTGACGCAAAAAGATGAAAATAGTGCATTTGAAATCCATCAAATGCAGTTGTTTGCAATGCTGAAGCAACTTCCCGGAAAGTTTTCCGTTGCCAACTAACCCGAACGATTGATGTCGACGGAGTACTAATAAAACTTTTCAAATGTTTTGTGAGAGGTTTCAATTCAGAAATTATGCATTCTACATCTACATTTTAAGTGAATTCTTGAAATAAAGAAAAATTTGTAACTCTTATAAGAAATCTCAAATACAAGTGTATGGTTATCTTTTAAAACTCACTCTCATTGGTTTAATACTTATTGACTAACAACATGCCATTTATCAACGCTCTCAGCATTGACACACTGAAAGAGTTTTTCTTTCAATATTTTCCGCTGAAGCGTCCGGATTGACGCTTCACCCCATATGCTTTCATAAAAAAGATTTGTAAAAAAAGACCGAATTGATGCCACATTTGTGATGTGGATGTGTCTATTACGGTACCTCTTACCTTATACATATTTATGTAGACCTACTTGTAAGGACAGGACTGTCCTAGACAGACATTTGTCATTTTGTGCTAGAGGACATCACTCTACTACAACTTATGTCTTAGTACTTATTGTTAGTTATAATGCTGCCGACTTACAAACGCTATTCTACTTAGTCTATCTAGAATTCTAGATCATTGGTTCCTAAACTTATTTGAAACGCGCCCCCTTTCGACCATACAAAAAATTCCGCGCCCCTCTCCTCCAGTCAAGATTATTTATTAGTCGTATCGAGCAGTCTGGAATGCATTCTCTCAGCGGTCGCAGGTTTCTTACAGATGGCCTGCGCCCCCTTTAAAGGTCTTTAAGCCCCCCTGGGGGGCGCCCCCCCACTTTGGGAACCAATGATCTAGATGCTTATCTATAAGCCGATTGTACCAAACAATCCATTCCAGAACCCGTTTTATAGCTGAAAACGCATTACAATAGAGCCATAAACTTCGCATTAATGCGCTAAATGCATAGTAATTAAGCTGAATTGAGTCATTACCATGCATAGGATAGTTGCCTGCTCGTTTAGATCGGCCTTGGCTTTGCAAGATAAGTAGGGCGAAGAAATTACCCAGATACAAAGAGGTTATGGATATAGTTAAAGAAAAAAATGCTCAAAAAAGACATACACCCGTATTCACAAACGATGCGTGCTTAAGTGAAACCAAATCGAACGCACAGCGTTGAATAGAACTCTGTGATTGGTTCGTGTGTCACCCTGTGCGTCCACGCGCACTATGAGACCGCATAGTAATGTTTGTGAATACGGGCGATAGTCACTTAAGAACATCATTTACATAAATATTAAAATAGATCGCTCAAAACGCTTACTTGCTTGCTTTGCGACTCAACTGTCGAAAATTGTAACACAACACCAAAAATAAGAAGTACTCGTATGGACGTGAGTTATTAAATTTTGCTCGAAATGGAACTGCACGAGCTGCACAGAATGGAAATGTAATTTGTTATAAGTTGCTACTACATTTCATGCAATTCGAAATGTTCACGCGAATGCACGTTCTTTGAATTTTAAAAAAAAAAATATATTGTTTAGTCGGCAACTTACCAACAGCGGAGAAAAAATCAAATCAGGGTTTGTAGTGAATAAGTAAAACCACTTTCAGAAAACAGCGTTCAGTTTGTAAGAGGTTTGCAGGCAAACGCATTAGGTATGCAAGTCTTCTTTAGATGGCAATGCAGTGATCGATTTTTATCATCATGCCTCCTTATAATTGAAACAATGATCATATTAAAAAATATTTACCGTTGCCCCCGTACAATTTTGTTTGTTAATAAGATGATGGATTGAAAATAAGGTTAGAATTACCTATAGCCGTTCTTAATCATTGGCAAAGATTTTCGCTTCTCAGAAGCCATTACAAACCCTCTTCAATCAATTTGGTAATAATTGAACTTCTCGACCCTTATATGATGGAGACGCATTTTCTCTAATTCGAGGAAATCTTGAAAAGGCTGGCCATCATGGCTGTTTATACATAATGTATTAAGTCGCCCGTCTCTTCCTGATTGGGCGATAAATCCCGACCCGTTGGGAGCAGCGGTGGCCAATTATCAACGCCTGGGGCCGTCACTCTTTTTATTTTATTCTCCTTTTAAAACGGCACGTGTAAGGACAGTTTAAAATACAAGCCTTTGCCTATGACTCTACACGCAACCTTCACAAGTTAGGTATGAAATTAGCTTAGTTTGCAAGTTCGTAAATATTACTTTCATGTATATGTATGTGTACATGCCTTCTATCTTCTACTGCTCTTGGAAATACTGACAGTGACCAAGAAACTAGCAAGTTTAAATCGAATACCTGAATTGCGTTGGGTTGGCAACTTTGACTTTGCCTCAACTTTGACTTTGACTGTCGCGTTGCCAAGAATATTCGGACATGTTTTGCGGCCAAATATAGCATTCAGTAGAAACGTCCATGATTAATGTCTACGCCATTATTGCTTTCCACGAAGACCCTTGTTACACCATTCAATTACGTAAAAGAAAACACGTTCTGTTTTCGCACACCCTTTATACTAAATCAGCGTTTCCCCTTTTTCGTCACGTATCGCAACACCAAGCACACCACACCCAAATGAGGCGTCCCATATGTGAACACAAGTATCCCAAATTGCGTCCCGTAAGGGCCCATATTTGTTGCTGCTCGGTACGTGACCGACGAGCTGAGATTCAGATAAATACACGCTCTTTTCGTGAAAGTGACAATTGGGATGTTAACAAGGCTGTGGGGTATGCGGTTGGATACAGCCACGCGTGTCGTTCGTGTGGTTAACTTTCCATTATGGGTCTGGCAATATATGTAGTGTATGAAACAATGATTCAAATTTTTGAACCCTATTATTCACAAAAACTAGAGCCCCTGCAAATCTATCTAAATATTTAAAAACTCAAAGGTGACTGACTGACTGACTGACTGACTGACATAGTGATCTATCAACGCACAGTCCAAACCACTCGCTGGACGGATCGGGCTGAAATTTAGCAGGCAGGTAGATGTAATGACGTAGGCATCCGCTAAGAAAGGATTTTACGAAACTCCACCCCTAAGAGGGTAAAACGGGATCTTCGCCGGGAGCCGCTAGTCAATAATATTTTAGTATATCTGTCACCATTCCTATGCGAAGATTCGCTAAACAAATGAATTCCTATGAACACCATTCTTTAATGAATACGGCATTTTAATAATTTATTGTGCTCAAAATTCATTATTATTTGATTCCATTAAAGGAATGGCGTAATGATAAACAATGCAAAGCTTTGACTCTAACTTCTTTATTCCTGAATTCTGTGCCCTTCCACGAAAATAATTTTCCTGAAAACAGGTAATGACCCAAAATCTTTGAGTTATTCATTCTGCGTAAAACAGGAAAGCTTACCTATTAAATTGATTTTATATTTGTGTAGCGTATTTAAAGTGTCTCAATCGAAAATACAGAAGGAGAACCTAATTTTTTAAGCAACGATAGCCGAATGGTGAAGGTGTCAGGCCGACTCGCGATCCGAGGAACGCGGGTTCGATCCCCGCCGCCGCTCGACTATTGTGGTATATGTGGTGAACCCACTCGTAACACAAGCATATTTAGCTTACCACGAGGCATTAACGGGATTATAGGTAGTAACAGTGATGGAAATAAATACATAGATTGATTAAACAATGTGTGTCCCACCGAGAAATAACCATAAAACTCCCTGTCTAAAGAGCCTCACTCTCTTACTACACAGGAAAGAGTTACCGACCTACCCTCCGGAGTTGTTAATTGAGAAACGCGCGTTCCCTGCGGTCCAGGATTTATTACCCAATCAGGACAACGGATGACTTAATACGCATTACGTATCCACGGGTGTCGTCATTAGCTCTCGATGTTAATTAATTTTAGTGTCGACCCCGCTCCGATTCGTGTTGGGTAATGAGGTCAAAGGTTTTTATCCCAAACAGAAATTAATGGTAGTACATCTAACAAATACTACGGCATCTTATGGGGTGTTATTAGATGTTATTTTGCGACAAAGATGTAAGAGTATAGTCTCATATACTGACATAATATTTATCAACAGATCCAAGAGGACCAGACACTTTTGTATTGGTGGTTGGAATTAAAGAATGTAGGTTAATAATGATGTGATATAAATTGTATCATTACCGAATGAAGGAATGACATGATAATTAATCTACTCGTAATATTTATGTCATTGTTACCGATGTGTTTGGTCCGCTTCAGAAATGTTTATCATTTACTAGCTAGGCTATTTTAAACAAAGACTTATTTCCTTAGTCATAACATCAAATAGCAATTCTCATTCAATATTAGCCGAAAAATTGTCTACTCATGATTGCAATATGTCAGAGTTTCCAATAATATTTTCGGTAGTGATTTTTTAAGCCTTATCCTTATTGACTTATTTGGAAAAGGTTTGGGATGGCAATGAGGGTTAGGAAAACACTACTTCACGTTGTATTTTGTTTCAAAATACAAAAAAGGTGAATGGAGATGGATGGGTAGTGTTGGTTGCATAGCGCAAAGCTACAAATTCATTTACTTACTTAAAGTAGAGAACGTTTGTTAAAAAATATTCCAGGTAAAAAGTTTCCTTCAGAACTTAATTAAGAATTATTAATAAGTTCTGTCATTTGATTTTTTTTCGATTTGAATAGTAGCTTGATAAAAGCTAACAGAATGGGACCAATTGGTATTAATAATTCACTTTGATTTCGTTTATTCATATAATGTTTTTGATTAATTATGAGCTTTGATAAATCATCAAATCGTAGACCGTTATCATTTGGATATCAAAATCATATAATTCCACGAATTCAGCACTCGAGGATTAGATACCCCTGGATCACTATGGAGATTAGTTTATAAATACACATAATTAATTAAATGCTCATCAAAATAAGCCAAACTTTTAACTATCATTAAAATTGTACTTAAACAAATTACCACTTACCAAAAGCATTCAAAACGGACATCGAGCTCGTTACCAAAACACAGATTCCAAATCCAAAGAAGTATCATTCATTAAAAAACAAACGCATCAACGTTGCACACATTCATGAAACACAAACTGTACCACTTGCACGATGTTTATTTGTTTAGTTTAGAGTTACGTCCGTATCACGGAGCGGCGTAGGGCGGGCGGCGTGCGGTTCCCACCACGTCCGTTCGCGCACTGAAAAACGTCCGTAACTGAAGCTGCGAACGTAAACAAAGCATTTGAGATATCGTCTGTCCTGTCTTTAGTAAGCTGTAATATAAGCTTTGTGTTTGTGGACACATTTGGTCGTAATGTGTTTGTGTAATTCGCCGATGATAAACGGGCTGATTTTGATATTATAGCAAGTTTTGGGTTTGTTTAGGGATGGTCACTTTATTTCGTGTCCGTTTGGGCTTTTCAATATATTCTTCCACGACACTTTGCAATGTATTTGTCCTTTTATAATATGTTTAGTAGTAACTCGTACTTTCACAGTTTTAGGAAATTGAGAAAAAATACCTAAGGATAGTCGGGCATATTTCTTACTCGTTTAAAACGTATTTAATATAACCGATAAATAACAAGTTTTCCAATGTAATGTAATTTCATTTTATATGCGAAATATTCCTATAAAATATTGGTAAGTACTCACTTCAGTTTCCACACTATTTAAATTCCAAGGACGTATTCTTTTCGGAAGCATCTTCGGACGATCTTTAAACTTCGCAGTCAGCGCTTCGCACCGATGAAAGCCAAGACATGGCATAAATTCTCAAGTGTTGCATGAAACAGTGAACAGTTCAGATTCGGGAGATCGTCACCGGTTTTACAGTCGCTTGCATGTTACAGTCAAAACTTATAATCTGTCAAAACCACTTTTGACTGCAAAAATCAGTCAAAAGTGATTTAGACTGATGCCCTTGGTCAATATTACTTTTGACTGATGTCCCAGTGACCAAGGGCGTTAGTTGACTAACACTTTTGAGTGCAAAAATCTGTCAAAAGTGGTTTCACCCGATTTAAAATTTTACCAATCAGTCAAAATTCATAAAAAGTGTTATGATTAGTGAAAATTACTTGGAAATCATCAAAAATGTGTTAAAAAACATCTTAAAGTGTAAAAATTTTGTGATTTGTGCATACAAAATAATTACATCTAACTTACAACAACAGTCATGTTGCTAGGTATTCGTCAGGTAAAAGATAAGTAGATTATTAATTTGTTAGGTCGGTTAGATAAAATGTTTTGCACTCAAAAGTGATTTTGACTAAGCTTTGACTGGAAAAAACAGTCAAAAGTGATATTGACCAAGGGCATCACTCAAAACCACTTATGACTGATTTTTGCAGTCTAAAATGGTTTTGACCGATTATGAGTTTTGACTGTAGCACATATAACGACTTCGGGGAACAAGGTTAAAGTGTAAGTTGCAAATAAACCAAACTGGGTTATGCACTTCGTAGAGCTACTATTCCACGCACGTAACCTACTTTTGACTTTAATTACACAAAAAGTTTGATAGAAATGCAAGTATCCAGCGCAAGATTATAGATAACAGCATGTAGAGAAGTTAGTACTTACCCGTATAGGGAATTAATATTGTTGCGTGAACCATAGTATGCTGAATCATACATGTACCTA
Source organism: Ostrinia nubilalis (assembly GCF_963855985.1). Taxonomy (NCBI): domain Eukaryota; kingdom Metazoa; phylum Arthropoda; class Insecta; order Lepidoptera; family Crambidae; genus Ostrinia; species Ostrinia nubilalis. The sequence goes on along the minus strand of NC_087088.1, from coordinate 2,530,725 downwards.
CTTGGAAAAATATTTTGTTGAAATTATTTTCGTTATGGAACTGCAAAATCGTTTTTTTTTTATATTTAAGTAAAGAGCGTTTACTCGTCGTCCTTAACGTTTAGTAGGTATCTACATAATTTAGCCAAATAATCGTTTATTCATACGGCATTCATCCTTTTAAACTGATATCGTTTGTAATGTAAATGTCATATTCCTTACAATGAAAAGCAAACACGTTTATGTAAATGTGCCGTGATTTATTGAAGGCAGAATTTGATATTTGATTTATGCCAACTTTAATATCGGGAGCGATTGTTGGTATCAATCTTACGTCACGCAGCCAGTGCGGTTGAAAGGCTTTGTGAAGCGGAAATCGGTTTAACAGTGCACTTAGGATTGTAGCACGAGTTGTGGGAATAAAATGGAAAATATTTGCATTGTTATTGGAAATATTTTATAAAAGCTTTCTGTTTACGTTGCGTTTTTATTTGAGCGCGCGGATATTATAAAACAAACTTTTTTAGCCAAATGTAGTGTTTAATAAATGTTTTTTCACTGAATTTATAACACAATTGCTAAAGTTAAAAATATAATGCTAATATTTATAATTATAGCAGACACAGTTGAGGTCACTATAATGTTATTCAAAATTAAAGCAATACAGTAAATAGTTGATCTTAATAGGGATCAAAACCTCAATGAAATTATTAGTTAAAAAGTTAGGAACATTTAACTTCAAGCAATGATTTAGAACACACCTGTCGCATTCAGGTTTATTCAGGTTAATTTACCGATGCATTCACTTAAGAAAGTAAAGGCTTTGACCTTTAGATGCTTTTACCATCTACTCGTGCTTCTGTCGCCACGTGCCACTTTTCATCAGGCGCATCGCCCACTCGCTTCACTGAAAATCTAAAAACGCTTCCGTCCGGGAAACTAAAGCTTCACTGAATCGAATTCCATTTAGTAGTAAAAACATTTTGGCGTAGCGTATGATGGAAGAATTTAAGTATATCCAATATCCCTCTGCAATGCAGTGTGTGTGTCATATGCACCTACTTTCTGTGGATGATTCACTATTTGGTGACATTCTGCAACGGTTTCCACAGTCAAAATCAAAATCAAAAATATTTTATTCAATTTAGACCCCAAGTGGCACTTATGAACGTAAAAATATAGTAAATAAAAAAGGTAGCACTTTACATGTCTCCTTATCTTTTGGGCCCTACCAGCGCTTCGAGACAAGCATATGGCAAGTGCTGAAAAGAAACGCCGGAACAAACTCAGTCACTACAATTACCCATGCGCTGCCCGCATCCAGATTCGGTTACATTGCGTTTTAATTGTAAAAGTGCTTTTTAAAAGCGTACTTGCAAATATTAAATGAGTTTTATGAGTTTTTCCGGTCCGTGTTCACTGTTTTCCCACTCGAGATCTTTTCTGCAAATACGGTAGATATTTTCATATTTTATTCTCAATATTTTTAGGTATTAAGAAACTCGTAACCGCCCACACTTCATACGTAGGTGGTAAAAGCATTTGGCGAATCGAATCCAATGAGCCGTTATATTGGCATGATTTCCACATATCAAGTTGAGACGGTAATTTAATGGGACTCTAAGGAATAAATCTCCTTTAGGTTCCATAAAAGGCGATCTTATAAAAATTGTCTTGAGGCCCCATTTCGTGTTTGCGGAAAATAGGGTACATTTCTTATGCATCAAAACAACCTAAATTGAATAGTTGTCACAATCTGTTTAAAATTACCATTGATGAGGTAGCTCAATACATTTTTCAAATACCTTAAAATAACTTGCATTCACTTGTTGGATTTTCATTGGAATTCAAGCTGTAGTTCCTAGCTACATAGAAATTGTAGGAATGCGGGAACTAGAGGTGGAAATAGTCCACTTTTAGAAGAGCTATGTAGTTACTGCACCTGTAAAATTCGTGGTATCAATTGTATTGTGAATTTTTAGAATTCTTGTTCCAATTTCCCTCATTACTTATAGAAACAATAGCGAATTTATATAAACATTGACTCAGCTTGTAGAAATATATGCGATAATAGGTAATTAACACACTCGCCTACAACAATAAACAACGACGCGGAAAGCCACGGGTCGTTATAAAAATAAACCGTAAACCCGTTGCTGCTGCGTTTTATAGAAAACCGATAGTGTTCTGCTATTAGCCCGTAAACAAACATACTATAAAAGTGGGAGCTTTGAAAACATCCGGCTTAGCGGCGAACTTTGGAGTTAAGCCAAATGGTTAAGCTCAACTTTGTGTCGGAATTGGAATGGGTTTCACATAAGTCCATCATATTCCATTCCTTAAGCATTCGTACTTTATTTCTCACATTTCTCGCGTTTTGCTAACTTTCTGTTGATTCTGAACTTCAATATCTCGTCTCGTTCTTAATTCCCAGTTATTTCTTTTTTCTGTCTGGCCATTACACCTTTTTTTCAATGCTAATAACATATACCGAACACGTAAGAGTACTTACAAAATATCCTTTTCAACCGACTTCAAAAAAGGAGGAAGTTCTCAATTCGACCCGTATGTTTTTTTTTTTTTTTTTTTTCTATGTTTGTTACGCGATAACTCCGCCAATTATGAACCGATTTGAACAAATCTTTTTTCGGCGTATAGGTAATACCTCAAGGGTGGTCCCATTTAAATTTAATAATAGAAAAAACAGCCCCCAAGGGTGGAAAATTGGGGATAAACTTTTTTATACGCAATATCTCCGCCGATTGTAAATCAATTTGAACGATTATTTTTTTGTTGAATAGGTATTATCAAAAGGGTGGTTTCATGCGAATTTGAAGAAAATATTTCACCCCCAAGGGTGGAAAATTGGGGATGAACTTTTTTATACGCAATATTTTCAATTTTTAGTTTTTTTTTGTGTTCACGCAATTGAAGTCGGTTTTATTTTTTTAAAAAGTTATTATGTTATCAAAACTTATCAGTAAAATAAAAATACTCGTAGGAAATCGAGGTAATGACGTTCGATACGACAAGTCAGAGTTCAGGGACGAGCCCTGAAATGTAAGATACTCGTACTTATAATACCAAGCTTGATTTATAAACAATAACTTTACTCGTAAAATGAGGAATGGAAAAAACCAGCTAAGCACAAGTGGGTCTCGAAGGGTCCTTCAAGGGCGTAGCTACTGCCGTATCAATGATACGGGACCCCGGGCTTCAGAGGCCCCAGGGCTGAACTTTATCGGAGTATTAGAGTAGTAGGCAACTGCCTAGAATGGAATTACTCTAATTTTGCAAAGACATTTTTTGGATCAAAAGGGCCCCTTTATCTAATGACTTTCTTTAGATGCGCCCTCAACAAATTTTGATACAGGACCCGTCTAAGGCACGCTACGCCACTGCCTCACAAAAACACAAAATAAAACGGGAAAGATTCAAACGATTTTCACGCGCACAAAGTCGTGACCGGCCTGCGTCCAGCCTCCTGCTAAGTTTATGACGTCGTCGGGGTTCACCTTGTGGGTGGTTAAACCGCTACCAACCGGGCAGCATGGAAAGAATGGGGGGAGTCCTATGTTCAGCAGTGGACGTCCTATGGCTGAGATATTGAAAGTCGTGAGCAAAGTTACTCTTATGACTTACTTTTAGGTATTTGTTTTTTCAGATGAAGTATTTCCTCCAGCTATGTTACTGCCTACTGCTGAGCGCATGCGCCGCGCTCGCAGCGCCGGGCATCTTTGATGACTTGGGCCGTGGCCTGCAGAAGGAGGTGGCGGCCGCCAAGAACCCTGTCTACAATACCCTCGCCTTCATCGGCTCCAGCCAGTGTGAGTCTCGATCTGACCTTTATAATAGGCGCTGGAGAACGAAGGGATCCTACCTGTCCCCTTTTGACCACTAGCTAGGTATAGGTCCCGCGTTTCCGAATAAATGGCCGTTTAATAATGGCACCGTTTTTAGTAGGCAGGACTTGCCATCCTCATACAATTTTATGTATTTTCCGGAAAAAAATGGCGTTGATGCCAGAAGAAATAGACGACGCGACGGCTAGTAAAGCGATGACGGACCTGTGTCTTAGGTTTTTAAAAATCTTAGGTGTAGTAAAATTTTGAATGTTAATACAGGTTCCCACGTCAAAAAGTTGGCTGGAGTCGCGTACGAGCAGGTTGAGGGAGAGAAGGAGCCAGACCTGGACCAGCTCACACTGAAATATGTCTCTCAGTAAGTGTTCCAAGGTGTACCGACCTCATAGTGATAGCAGGTAAAGAGCTGGAAGCAGGTCGCTACCAACAGGCCAATTTGGAATTCATTGGTGTAGGCTTATGTTCTGTGGCTATTATGATGATGGTGATGAAGTGAAAGATGTGGATTTAAAATTAAAATAAAATAAAATAGTTTATTCAGTACATGCATAGGCCCTTTTGGACACTTTTACACGTCCCAAATATAGCTTGCCTTACCAACTCTGTCATCTTTGAAATTGTACAGTTACTTACTTACTTATTGGTTTTTAGTTTTCAGAGGTAAGTACCTATCTATTCTGGGCATTTAGAAGATAAGTAGGATATTATCTTAGTAGCTATTTAGATATTGAAAACGCACCGTGAGACGTCCACCACCACAAGGTTGACCGACGACCTCATAAAGGTAGCAGAAAAGCGCTGGATGCAGGCCGCTACCAACCGGGCGGGCAAGAAATCATTGGGGGAGGCGTATGTTCAGCAGTGGGCGTCCTGTGGCTGAAATGATGATAATGATGAGATATTGGAGGTTTTTTAAATTTTGTACCCCGGTAATATTTGACCCCGCCTTGTAGTCCAGTATCACACAAGGCAATACCAGTAAATGAATGGACAAGTAGCTATTCTAAATATACATAATCTGCCTATCTTGATACACAAAAAGGAGCAGTACAAAGAAATCTTTGAACGCGTCAACACCTTGTTCTAATAAACATCTGCTTTCCTTTGAGGGATATCCCAATTCTTACACTCTATTATTCCTCGGAAAATAGCTTTGTACGCGAAAATTTTATTTCCTTTGTGAGTTAACTCCTTTGTCACCGTTCGCACGTTAATCCCTATTTATTGTGTTTCGCGGGGGTAAACGAAAAATGCTGAGAAGCATCGAAGCGTGAATCTGACTTGAATTAGAATAATGGTTTGGTCTCCGAGTTAGGCCCGATTCGACCAAACTTTTATCCGAGAGTAACTCCTGGTATAACTGGTACATTGACAGTTACAATATGGAACATATGTAAAAACTGACGATTTATTCCGAGATTAATATTTACTCTTGTTTAGTCGATTCCACCCTTAGTCGATTGTATTATTTATAGAGAACCCAAGCGGGAGTAATTGAAGTATGTAGATACTTTACATTTTACATTACTATATTCAGACGAAGACACGGGGCAGATTTCAGGCTTACTTTTTGTGGTTGCTTGTGTGGTTATTTTTCCGTCCCATTTCCAGAGATAAAAATAAATAAAACAACATGAGAGCCTAGGCTTTAACACTATCGTTAGGCTGAATAATGTATCGCTATTCGGGTTTTATTGTTCGCTTTTTCGGTAATTCATTTTGCGAGGCTATTTCAGCTGAGATTGAGAAATGATATCCAATTTTCAAATATAATGCGTCGTAAATGTATGGTACAATCGACAATATATCAATTGCTAAGGTGCCCCAGTATTTAGATTGGCAGTCATTGTATGAATATATTTCTTGAATAAACAAGCATTTGTGCATTACTCAAGGATACTCTAAAGCTAGACGTTTTATACCCTACAGATTAATAAATATAACACGTAGTAGATATTTATAAGTAGGAATACTCAAATCATTTATCGAGTTTAATCGATTACTCTTCTCAAGACAGACCCGAAGAATGTTTAATCATAATTATTACTTAAATGCAAATTCCTTCCAAGAATTCATACTAATAAATAACGCTACTTTCATACATGGTTCGTTGGTTATTCGATATCAATTCGATATCTTATCAATACGATCGAGTAATTTGTCGCACGAGTGACTTTGGATTTAACTTTATCCAGTCCAAAATTAAAATCGATTCTATTAAGTGCCTTTTTGTTCTTGTTTAGTGAATTGTTTTTTTATCAAGGACAGAATCACGGGCGTCGAAACTTCATATTACAACCCATTCGGACAGATGTGATGATATTTAGGCTACCTGGACAGCTGTAAAACAGTAAAGATAAAAATTACAAAGGGAAAATCCTACGAAAACAACTGCTTCAGTATTTTCTTTGTAAGAGTTTTCGTAAAAATAATAGAATAGGTAGGTACGCCACCGTCTTCAACGGCAGTTATTGCAACCGCGTGCGCAACAGCTGCGACTGCGAGTCTGTTACGAAAGTGCTTGGAATGTAGGTACCACCATTTGAACAAGGTGAAAGATTTCGACCATTCAAACACCAGCCCCGACAGCCGTGATCGTCTAGTGGTTAGGACCCTACGTTGTGGCCGTAGTAACCCAGGTTCGAATCCTGGTCACGGCAGTGTCTCACTGTCGCGGCGGGGCTATATATTTTTTTATTTGTACTTAATACGTTAAAGAATAACTTACTGAATACTATTAATGTAAGTTAGTCGTTTTCAGGACAAAAATATAATGTTATGTAGGTATTCATGCACGGGACACATGCACACATGATAGTGCATTTGGCAGCTTTTGTACCCTGTACAGCAGTTGATGTAATCTGCGCTATCTTACAAGTCAACTTTAGTTAGACATTCTGCAGGTAGATAGCTTTACTCTTGTAGTTTGGGTGGTATTCAAGGTAAATTGTAGCACCATGTAGTTGTAGGAACGAATTTGAAACCTATCTAATGTTTTGGTGACTCTACAGGACTGCTATACTTGATTGTACGTAACATTCCGCACGTAACATTCTAAAATTTTTATAACATAATATTCAACTCAATATCAAACATGTTTTGAGCTATTCGTCTTGTTCACTCCTATTTAGATGCTGGTAAGTGAGACAGACATGGATATAGCCTATACATAGTTGTATCGAGTACACCCTGACGAGAGGCGAGAACGCAATTTTCACAGGTAATTGAAAGCAAATCCTCCGATAACCAGACTATGTTCGAAGGGTGTGTATATCCGAATACGCTAAAGTAATCCGTATTCGCGATGATCAAAGCTCAAATTTTAATGGACGGTGATTGCGACTGATACTCAACGCGTGATGTAAAATAAAAGAGTGAAAAGCCTGTTGCCAACTAAATATTAATATAATTAAATCTCTCAGATATATTTTTTTAATCTAGGATTGGCCTTATTCTGGTCCTTAATAGAAAGAGCTTAATAGAGTGGAAAGCACAGCTGTGACGTCCAGCCACAAGGTGGACAAACGACCACATAAAAGTAGGAAGGCGCTGGATACAGGCCGCTACCAACTGATCAATCTGGAAATCATTTGGGGAGGCCTATGTTCAGCGGTGGACTTGTTGTTGAAATGATGATGATGATGATGATGATGATGATGGAGCCTTAATTTAATATCACTTAATATTTTTTTTTTTTGTTGAAGTGCTATCGGTTTGCACTTACTTTTGATAGATTACTTCAAGTTAAAAGAGAGATATCAAATCCAGAGTTCAACGAATCTCGCAGACAACTTGAGTAAAACTTGTTTCATCCTTTATCTTTGATTGCTTTATTTTTTATTTTAATTAGGCAAAAAGGGAGCAAAGTCAACGAACTTTGATTTTAGGAGGTACTCGAGATCGTTAAAATCCTTTTAATGCACGTGGATCACATTTAATTACCTATATTTATTCAAAACGTGTTCCCGTACGATGCTTATCCCAGATCGCGGGAACAACCAGGTGTTATGACTGCCTATTTAATATTTAATTCCAAACCTCGTTCCAATATAGGAAGGGATAATCCAACAGACTACACAGAGCCTAAAACAATACAAGTAGGTACTCGTTAAACTAAAAAACAGTTCCCAATTTAACAAAAACGAACTTTAGAACTGAGACAAGAGAGCTATGTTAACGAATAAAAACAAATCTCCGATTTAAATCTTCGATCAAATGACCAATTACCGAGCTAGTTAATAATTAAGCTATCCAATGAATTCTTGTCTGAAAAGGTTTTCAGTCTAACTTAGAAACTGTTTAACATTTTATAAGTCCTAAGAGCTTTGTATAAAAATCTAATTTAAACCTTGAGTGTTTGCCCAATTGGAATTCATTTTACATATTTTATACTCTAGGAGAAAAAAGCGGAGCTGTTTCAAAGTTTAAACTGAGTATAATTATTCAAAGTCATAGTATTTACTGAGATGTTCGGAAACATTAATTGTTATAACAACAACATAATTAATATAAAAAAGATAGCCCCGCCGCGACAGTGAGACACTGCCGTGACCAGGATTCGAACCTGGGTTACTACGGCCACAACGTAGGGTCCTAACCACTAGACGATCACGGCTACCGGGGCTGGTGAATGTTTGGTTGAATTCTTTCAGCTGATTCTACAGTTGAAGCAGTAACGTAACCGATTTGTTACGGTTGCGCAGGAGGTTGCAAAAACTATCGCCTAACTGTTGATGAATTGCACTTTTTATTACATCTCTTTTCGTAAAGATCTAACTAATCAAATATGATCGTCAACCGGCGACTGGTTGCGCCGCCATGGTGTCCCGGTGAAATATAGCCCTACATTTTGTTGGTAGCCGGCGACTGGTTGCGCCGCCATGGTGTCCCGGTGAAATATAGCCCTACATTTTGTTGGTAGCCGGCGACTGGTTGCGCCGCCATGGTGTCCCGGTGAAATATAGCCCTACATTTTGTTGGTAGCCGGCGGCTGGTTGCGCCGCCATGGTGTCCCGGTGAAATATAGCCCTACATTTTGTTGGTAGCCGGCGGCTGGTTGCGCTGCCATGGTGTCCCGGTGAAATATAGCCCTACTTTTGTTGGTAGCCGGCGACTGGTTGCGCCGCCATGGTGTCCCGGTGAAATATAGCCCTACATTTTGTTGGTAGCCGGCGACTGGTTGCGCCGCCATGGTGTCCCGGTGAAATATAGCCCTACATTTTGTTGGTAGCCGGCGACTGGTTGCGCCGCCATGGTGTCCCGGTGAAATATAGCCCTACATTTTGTTGGTAGCCGGCGACTGGTTGCGCCGCCATGGTGTCCCGGTGAAATATAGCCCTACATTTTGTTGGTAGCCGGCGACTGGTTGCGCCGCCATGGTGTCCCGGTGAAATATAGCCCTACATTTTGTTGGTAGCCGGCGACTGGTTGCGCCGCCATGGTGTCCCGGTGAAATATAGCCCTACATTTTGTTGGTAGCCGGCGACTGGTTGCGCCGCCATGGTGTCCCGGTGAAATATAGCCCTACATTTTGTTGGTAGCCGGTGACTGGTTGCACCGCCATGGTGTCCCGGTGAAATATAGCCCTACATTTTGTTGGTAGCCGGCGACTGGTTGCGCCGCCATGGTGTCCCGGTGAAATATAGCCCTACATTTTGTTGGTAGCCGGCGACTGGTTGCGCCGCCATGGTGTCCCGGTGAAATATAGCCCTACATTTTGTTGGTAGCCGGCGACTGGTTGCGCCGCCATGGTGTCCCGGTGAAATATAGCCCTACATTTTGTTGGTAGCCGGTGACTGGTTGCACCGCCATGGTGTCCCGGTGAAATATAGCCCTACATTTTGTTGGTAGCCGGCGACTGGTTGCGCCGCCATGGTGTCCCGGTGAAATATAGCCCTACATTTTGTTGGTAGCCGGTGACTGGTTGCACCGCCATGGTGTCCCGGTGAAATATGGCCCTTAGTGTCAGTACTGCTCCCATAACTCAGCACTGACTGAGTTAAGCGCTAGAACTATAGTAATTTCTTTGACACTTTTTTCTGAGTTTCACTTTTTACAGAAATCTTTAGATTGATAAACTGATACTGATTAAAATTAAGCTCTGAAGATGGTGAACAAGTCAGCCTTCATTTGCTTATCTGATAGCCATGTCTCTAGGAACTTTTCGTTAAGGATTTTCTTTGATTGTTATCGTGCCGTGCCGTATGGTTCCAACAAAGTACAATAAGACCACCTTTACTCTGGATGACACGTTAAAAGCGACTAAGGGACGAATAGTGTAGAGCGAGTGAGGCCAAATCCTCCATTTGTCTCTGATAAACTAGAGAGTGACTGCTCTGTAGTGGAGACAAATGACTTGATAATGGTTCTTTAGGTTTACTTTCACTTCTTTATGAATCTTTCGTCTGCCACTTGTCATTGCCAATTTTTATTAGCACCTATGAACTACTACAGCGGTCTCGCTAATAGTTCATAGGTGCTAATAATAAATTGGCTGTCTAGCCGAGTTGATGGCTCAGATACCTAATGCTAATTTACTTAGTTTAATTAGTTTACGTCTTATAATTTTTATCACACCAATTAAAAAGTACGCAAAAAATGTTAACAACCTCAGCGACGCCTACGCAATCCACATTGCGGTGAAAGTGGTCCAGTTTTGTGATAAAATGTCCCAAGCAATTACGATACCTTCGTCACCAGCCCCGGCAGCCGTGATCGTCTAGTGGTTAGGACCCTACGTTGTGGCCGTAGTAACCCAGGTTCGAATCCTGGTCACGGCAGTGTCTCACTGTCGCGGCGGGGCTATATTTTTGGTAAAAAATAATATTTTCCTACCATTCCAACCTAGTAATTAAACCGCAAATTGAGCAGATACATTAATGTAATTGGATAATATGTAGTAATTGTAGACAAACATTTAGTTCGTTAGTCAGGATCAAACAAATGCTTGCGTGCTCATTATTAAACAAACACAAACACTGACTTAGTTTATGAGATACCTACCATCCCACCAATCTTGTGTAATTTAAGGATTAATTATTTACACATATTTATTCACATCCCTTATAAGCCAGTGTTCTGGTCCCAGGCAAAGGATTGCAAATTGTGCTTTTTCAAAAGGCTATTAAGAACTCTAAATACTTCGTTATCTCGTATCTTAACGTAAAACGAGCTATTCTAAAGAACCGCTCTGTCATCGCATCTGTGTTACCCACTGCAATGAGTGTGACATGGGGCCAAGCCTTTATTTTAACAAGGGATTAACAAAATTACGTTCAGCCTTCTTTTGTCTGTCTTTTAGTAAAAAATCATTCAATTTTATCTCTGACCTCTGAAAGATTAAAACTGCCAGCATTATGTACACTTTTTGCTGGGATTTCATTTTATTAAAAACGTATTTTACGGGTTTTAATATTCGAATACGCAATTATTCCTCTTTCGAAAGCCTTAATCAAAAGATGATTGAAGATTTCTGGAGGCTTATTACGTCAATATCATCGAATCTGCAGTAAATAATATATTCCATCAGGCTATACAAGGTGTCCCAGAATGGGTGAATCAAACTGCTAGGGTAGGTAGCTGTACTAATGGACTATCCCTAAAAAATATGAAAAAAAAAATTTGAGTTCGGATTTGTTTTTAAATAAAGTGCTCTAAACTCGAAATCTATTCATTATTTTCAAAAGTTTGTTTACAGATAAACGAAGCGATCATGTACAATTAATATTAGTAAGAAAAAAGTACAAATAAACTCCAAACGCAGCAATTATAGCCAGAGACTTTTAGGCAAAGCTGATTTATTTTCACTTTTTCAAAATATTTTTTTTGTATCCTTATGCGCTTTATTTTTTCCACATATTTTTTAGGGATAGTACATTGGTAGAGCTACCTCCCCTATCAGTTTGATTCACCCATTCTGGGACACCCTGGCCTGTATAGGATGCCTCGTAGGGACTCCCTCACGTGGCTGAACCTGGTCGAGGTCGAGGTCGGGGTTGATGCGAGAGTCACACTGGGTTTTAGTCAGCAGGCTTCTAGATCATCATCATCAGATCGTTTATCTCCACTGCAAGAACACAGCCCTTTCTAATTTCCCAGAAGCAAATCGACAATTTGGAAATTCCCTGTGCTGGTCAGACTCATCATCATCATCATCATCATCATCATCTCAGCCATAGGACGTCCACTGCTGAACATAGCCCTCCCCCAATGCTTTCCATGTTGCCCGGTTGGTAGCGGCCTGCGTCCAGCGCCTTCCTGCTACCTTTATGATGTCGTCGGTCCACCTTGTTGGTGGACGTCCCACGCTGCGTTTTCCGGTACGCGGTCTCCACTCCAGAACCTTGTCCGCTGGTCAGACTGGATAGGGAAATCTAATATGAACACATTTGTCTCTTGGTCGCCTACGACTTCCACGGGCAGGGTGTGGTCTTATTCTAAGTCGACTTATGATGTATCGCATAGCGATTTAGGCGTCCGATATTCGCGTGTCGATGATTGCCGCGTTGCAACAAAACGATTACAGCCGGCTTTGCTTCACTTTTTGCAGTCGCTTGCGCAACCGTTACGAATTTATTACGGTAACGTGGTCAGCTCGTTGGAATAAAGTCCAATATTTTACTTATTCAATCACCAGCCCCGACAGCCGTGATCGTCTAGTGGTTAGGACCCTACGTTGTGGCCGTAGTAACCCAGGTTCGAATCCTGGTCACGGCAGTGTCTCACTGTCGCGGCGGGGCTATATTTTTGGGAAATTTTTCAACTCAACGGATAAACAAGCTCTAAATCAATATAATTTATTCTGATAAATTCTTCTTATTTTTATATCATCAAAAGTATTGGAAGAATTGGATAGGTGGACCGACGACCTCCTAAAGGTAGCGGGAAGGCGCTGGATGCAGGCTTCTACCAACCGGCCTTTGTGGAAATCATTGGGGGAGGCCTATGTTCAGCAGTGGATGTCCTATAGCTGAAATGATGATAATGATTGGATAATTACCTACGTAAATGTTTATTTCCTAAAATTAAGGACGACTTGAATCTTCTAAAGTACCACCATCATAAGTTATGATTGGGTTTTTAGTAGGCAATATTGATGTGTAAAAAGTATAAACTGACTAAGCACAATAAAACAGATAAACAAACTACCTACCTACACTGATAAACACAAAGTAGGTTCCTACCTATATCTCAAATGTACTTATGTTTCAATTAAAGTTGGTTCAATTGCAATTTGCAACAACAGACAAACCTTTAACTGTATTAACATTTATGCGAATACTTCTTCGCTTTGATACATTTTGTAGCCAAAAGTCAAGTCATAAGTCGAAAACTTCGCACGTGAGAGTTGAAATATTTGAATATATATCAGCATGACCCAATTCCCCCTTCACCTACTTTCGAATTGTTCAGTTAAATGTGAATAAATATATTAATAACTTAATCATCTGCAGTATGAAAATGAAGAGCTATGTTGATATTTTTACCCGACTACGGCAAAGCAAAAGGAGGGTTATGATTTTGACAGGCTATGTATGTTGTATGTATGTATGTATGTTCATGTGTTCCCTCGTAACTTCTAAACTACTTATCAGAATTCGACAAATGACATATCATCAGAAGCGTCTTAATTGTCTGCTGGTTATAGGCTATATGGGGTTTCACAAAATCTAATGTGGCGCCCTCTAGAGGACAAAACATACAGAGTAAATAAATAAAGTTAAGATAAATATACCGTGTTTGGTATCATTTGAAAGCTCTTTGCTTGTACATTTTAAATATATATATATTACTAGCATTTGCTTGTGACTTTACCTGTATTCATGGGCTGATTGCATATAATTCACATCTTTTCGTTCATAGCTTCTTTACTACTTATTAGTTCATCAATTTAACTTTTGTTAATATTATGCACCACAAATACACTTTAACACCAAAATAGTACAAATAATAAATAAAAAGTAAAAAAACTAAAACCCAACTACGATAAAAAACGACGCTGAAAAAGTATAAAACAAGATTTTCAGAATACTGAACTGAACAAAGTTGCTAATGTAGTTGCATAGTAATTTCCATGTTTGGAAAGGCGTAGTCACACGTTACATATACCTACCTACCGTAGCACTTTGACAACGTGTTACTGCGGTTTTCCAAACATGAAAATTACTATGCATGCAACTACATTAGCAACTTTGTTCAGTTCAGTATTCTGAAAATCTTGTTTTATACTTTTTCAGCGTCGTTTTTTGTCGTAGTTGGGTTTTATTGCTAGAACTGTTTACCTAAAAATACTGACTTTTGAGTGTTCAATTGATACCATGAAGACTAAAGAATGAAATGTTATGAATTATGAACTGTACACAGGTATTTTTACATACAAATACTCGATTTATAGAAATTATGGGTTTCATAAGTGAGAAAATTTGTTTTGCAAGCACGTCTGCCCTAGTTCGTAGCAGATAGGTATCCTATGGCGCCACCTAGCGATTGTTCCTTGAGTCGTTAAACCGTAATCGTAAAAACGCTCTAAACTATTTCCCACGTCCCTTTATCTCTGGGTTTATTGCTACTGCAGACTACTGTTAATGTGGTCCATCCATAGTGTAAATTATCCCGACTTCGTACGGGTGCTAAGTATACTTATAAACCGTCTTCTTTAATCACTCTATCTATTACCAAAAAAAAAAACGCATCAAAACTGAAAGCATTTTTATTCAAAAAAAGTTATCAACTCTTTCATGTGTCTTAAATATTTAGTTGAAATATTTAAGACACATGAAAATAAAATACATATTGGGGAAAATCTTCAGATCTTTTCTAGGAACGGCATCTTTAGTTCGCTTTCGATTTATTTCGTTTACGTATTTTTTTATGTTGATTCAGTGTCTCCATCTTTCGAATCTAAACGGTAAAACGATTGCACTAAACACGCGCACTCAAGCGCAACGCATAGAAAGTGTTTTGGCAAAAAACGTCAACTGACCGAAACTGATAATGGAATTCGGCCAAATATCCACCAGCCCCGGTAGCCGTGATCGTCTAGTGGTTAGGACCCTACGTTGTGGCCGTAGTAACCCAGGTTCGAATCCTGGTCACGGCAGTGTCTCACTGTCGCGGCGGGGCTATATTTTTGGGAAAATTCAACACTGTCAATATTTGAGAGTATTAATATCTGGAATCTATCGAAATTCGACTTTACAGTCTATTTTATTCAAAACTAGCTGTGCCCGTGACTTCGTTCGCGTGAAAACCCGTTTTCGCAACATTTTTCATTGTTGCTCTGCTCCTATTGATCGTAGCGTGATGTTGTATAGCCTATAGCCTTCCTCGATAAATGGGCTATCTAACACTGAAAGAATTTTTCAAATCGGACCAGTAGTTCCGGAGATTAGCGCGTTAAAGTAAACAAACAAACAAACTCTTCAGCTTTATGATATTAGTATAGATTTAAATCAGATTTCTTTTTCCGGCATAAAAATATTCTTTCTTTCATAACTATTTTATGCATCTCATAAATCTAACCGCTATAAATCAGACTCAGTCTATTAGAAGCCCCTTTTTGGGGAATTTTTATCCGAGCATAATAATATGAATAAGCTCGAACCGATTATTTTCTTTAGATGTCTTTTTTGACTTATTCTAGAGATGAATATCAAAACAAAATCACATTTTGTTTGCTCATAATGTAATAAAAATTTTAATGTATTGCTGGCATTTAAAATGTTCATATTGTTTTAATGTAGCTATTGTGGATTTTCAAAGCAACCGTTTTCCAACCGAGCTGAAAGGTTTTGTTAAATTCTGGGGATTTATATTTTGTTGCGTTCAGTGTTCACGCAAAATGAAATATTACTCAGTTTTGGACTAAAAATCTTTTAAAAATGTATTTAAACAAAAGCAGTAACATTTCACAAACAAATTACCATCTGAAACTGAATAAATTCACAGCTTACTTGATAGTTTGTGCTAAAGCCTTATTAACGTGTACACAAAGTATACCTAGTTTTTTTTTTTGTTTTAGGAATAAATATTGTGTAGAATGAAGCACTGTCTATAATTTAAATGTCCGGCCTTCTAAGCGTAATTAAATTGAACGCCGATATTCGCTCAAGCAAAAAATTATGTTTCCAAAAATAGACATTATCGCCTTTCTCAATTGAATTTCTATCAAATCTACAATCTGCATTACGTATTTAAGCAAGATTGAATAGTGAGTACCTTGGAAGTTTAGCATTTAAAGGAAATAACAACTTGTTTATCTGAAAGAATAACTAAGAAATCATGAAAGTTTCGCATTTTTGATAGACGAGAGTAGATAAAATACGCTACTATTATTCAATATCTACTAAGTGAGAAAAGGTCCATTCCTTTGTAATAAAAAAAATATCACCAATTTATTACTCTTTTATAAAACAAAAACATAATTTTATCGTTATTTTGTTTGATTGATAAATAAGGTTAAATTTCCGTGCCAAGAAACGAAAAATTTTATGCTAAACGCAATTATGTGTTCAACAAAGTACACATAACACCCGATACCTTTGAAAGGTAAGCGAATTATTTGTGTTTCATTGAACGCGGCGGGAACCGAAAAGTGTACATAAATTGTACTGTCAGTCTCGAAAATATGTTTTTTGTGTACCAAATTGCTTTTTACTAGTTCTCGAGTTTTAACTTTTACAACACGTTTTACAATTCAGTCATAATACTAAGGTATTAAAAATAAATAGATTCCTTACTGCCAGCTACTTTGCATAGGTGCATAAATCATATACATATGTATCTTGAATGTGCGTGCATCGCTTTTTAAAACATGAACTCGTTCAATTTTATTGTTGTTGTAAGACAGCAAAATTAAATTATGCCCAGAGTGGCCGAGCAACTGCACGCAGGAGGATTTAATGAATGCTGCTGACAACGCTACTCTTGTAGAGGAGTTTTGGGCTGACACTGTGTAGGTTTGTTGTCGACACGATAAGAAGATAATTAAATATTAATATTGAGTGCGACTATACCAAAATTCGATTGAATTAACGGGAAAAGTATCAAATTCGTCGGATCAGATGCAAATTACATTGAATAGAGTGCTCGGGGGCTTCTCGAAATAAAAACAGACTGGAAAAATATATTAAAATTGTTTTTTAAAATATGAATAACCTCTTAAGTATCGTCATGTGAGCAAATATAAAATATCTTATTTAAAATCAATTGAATTTGTAGTTTTTTTTTTAATATCCGGCTGAAATTGCCGGAGTTCGGTTTCAAACAAAACAATTTCTTGAATATTAAATCAATAATGTATTTTTATAGCAAGTTGTGGTAGTTTCTCGCTAATGTCTACGAGCAAACTTGTAGTCAGGTACCACTTAATAGTTAAATAATTATTTTGATGAGATTTCCTAAGCATAATACAAACAAATCTTTTGTTGCTATCCGAATGTAGGTACTACCTACTAGGTACTGACCATTGTTAAAATAACTATTCCTAAGATTTCGATATATTTAAGTCTTATCTATCTCTTTCTTTAACCGTAAGATGCTTGAGTGTGTAAAAAAGACAGATATAGCCGATGTGATGGTGATACACTTTTGAGTGGACCCCAGTTCGCAACGCAATCTCGCAAGTGAAAGTGCTCTTATTTTGGTAACAAAACATTAACTGTACAGAACTAATGCTGGTATTTGTCAACTCAGTCACCAGCCCCGACAGCCGTGATCGTCTAGTGGTTAGGACCCTACGTTGTGGCCGTAGTAACCCAGGTTCGAATCCTGGTCACGGCAGTGTTTCACTGTCGCGGCGGGGCTATATTTTGCACCAATTTTTAGTCTGCGAGTATGGCCAAATCTAGTAGAATCTAAGTTATTATTCTTATAATTTTTTTTTTCATATTTTGCTTTCAGTCTAAGTAGAAACTTCGATATTCCAGACTATTCTACTCTAATTACTATGACAGTGATTATAAATTCTGATCTACGTCCCGTGAGAGTTGCTAAGTTGCTTTAGCGATGAAAGCGTCGAACAGGTTAATGAAACGTTTGCATAATTAACACTTTACCCCTCACGGATTATATCGGGTAACGCCCACGGTATTAACGACTTACGAACACGTAACACGTCAGGAGTTTGTGCTAAATCGATTTCCATAAATCTATTTTGTTGAATACGTTCTATTTGAGTTCCATCTCGTTAGTTCGGCAAACATATGTTGAATGTTATTATAGAGTGGGGTAGAATATACAAGTATGGCCTGTAAAAAACCTTCCGCCTGTCGAATCCATACCAGGCCACGAACAACCAGGGCCCTTTTAAATATAAGATTATTAGCTAGTAATTTATTTTTGAATAAATTACTAATACTCCCGTTAGCCCCTTGATATGCTAGTGTTACGAGTGGGCTCACCACAATAGTCGAACAGCGGTGGGATTCGAATTCGCGTTCCCGGATCTCGACTCGGCCTGTCCGACCCATTCACCGTTCGGCTATCGTTGCTTTATAATCTTTTGGAAGTCCTTTACTCGTAATTGACCCCGCTCAAAGGCAAGCCGTTGTAAAGTCGTCGAAGAGCGTGACATGGAAAGGAGCTTCAAACCATGGCTCACCTACTTAAACACCCGCTGTGCCCCAATGCTTGGGCAGGGAACCTGTCTGGAGCCGCTGGAAATACAAATGAGGCTGATAGGAGTCAATAAAATGCCTCTGACACGAAAGAAGACGAAGATTCTTCTAATAAACGAACTGTAACAACTAAGATAATGACCTTGGTGTCAAACTGTATGAGCGGTGTATACGCAATTTTTAATTAAAGACTAAGTACTAATAACTTTAGAATATTTATCGATTTTCAAATTTTCAACCTACCAATCATTTAACTTAAAATCTAAAGCATTCAAGGTCATTCGCCACGCCATTACGCCATCGGTCATGCTGCTGCTAATTCTTATTATGTAACTTTCTCTTGAAAGTGCTCCGATTTCGGCAACAAAAAATTCAATTGACAAAAGTGAGGCTGTTATTTGACATCTCAGTCACCAGCCCCGACAGCCGTGATCGTCTAGTGGTTAGGACCCTACGTTGTGGCCGTAGTAACCCAGGTTCGAATCCTGGTCACGGCAGTGTATCACTGTCGCGGCGGGGCTTTCGTTTTGCGTTTCGTATTCATAGAAGTGTACTCATTAATCTTCAGATTGTGAAGTCACCTAGAGGTTTAGGGTTAGATTTTTTACCTCTTAAATTTTTAATAGTAATTAAACAGATCTTAACATAATGGGACACAGTGGGACCAACTTGTGATAAAAAAGCCAAAATAAAAAGGAAAAAACCCCTCCTTCTCAAAATATTTCTCCTCCATTGAGAGTTAAAACAATCCGATTCAATTAAATTACGGACAAGCAATGATCATCATCAACAGCCCTTTATAGTCCACAGCTGGACTATAAGCCTCCTCCACTATGGAGGGTTTTTCCATAATCCACAAGCAATTTATAGTTTAGGTAATGCATATAAAGAAATATCTAGACATCCGTGTCTCTGGGACACCTATATTATGTTAAAGTTCCGCGAACATCCAACAAAATGCACCTTTAGGGCTTAGTGCTAATTTAGTATCTTTAAATATTCTAATTAATATCCAAATTGCTATCACGAAACATAAGCATCTCACCCTTTAAAGGAGTTTACACTAATTAATAGGGCTGTAATATTATTAACGCCTATCCTTAGGACCATAGGACTTAATGTGTTACAACCTCTTAAGTTATTATGGGTGTAATATTATTAACGCCTATCCTTAATAATAACTTAAGAGGTTGTAACACATTATAGTCCTATGGTCCATGACGAGCTCAATATCCTACAAATTTTAGTTTTCATCCTCTCATTTTGATGCCAACGTGGCTCTTCTTCCATCGTTACAATTGAAACGAGTATCGATAATCGAACCTGGGACACTACAGTATTCAATGCAATTTGCCACACCACTGCGCCACCGCCGTCTTGTCGTTATCGCGCAAGTGAAAGTGCTCTTATTTCGGCAACAAAACAAGAACTGGACAAAACTTATGCTGGTATTTGACAACTCAGTCACCAGCCCCGACAGCCGTGATCGTCTAGTGGTTAGGACCCTACGTTGTGGCCGTAGTAACCCAGGTTCGAATCCTGGTCACGGCAGTGTCTCACTGTCGCGGCGGGGCTATATTTTTGTTTTACATAAGTCTAATTTAATATGCATTGAACATAATAGCAGTTATTTGGCTAAAGTCTGGTAGCACTGTAATCCTTGTTGTTTGCTTATAGAATTAGGCCACACGAGAGCTACAGCTTCGTAGTAGTGGGTAAGGGAAGAAGCAATCACCTATCTGTTTGAACCAAAGATTCACTCGATTCTCGCTGATGGTATTAACTTTGGCTTCTAAATCATAAGCGCAATAAAGTTTACTTTTCAGTTAATATTATATGCTTCAGAAAAATATGGCCGACCAAAATGTGGAGTTTCTTTTTAATATTTTGTTTTAAAATGGCCAGTATTCATCGCTCACCGCAGAAATACTAAGATAATATAATTAACTTTAAAAAAAAAACCGACTTCAAATGCGCGAACACAAAAAAAAACTAAAAATTAAAAATATTGCGTATAAAAAAGTTCATCCCCGAGTTTCCACCCTTGGGGGTGAAATATTTCCTTCAAATTCGCATGAAACCACCCTTTTGATAATACCTATTCAACAAAAAAATAATCGTTCAAATTGATTTATAATCGGCGGAGATATTGCGTATAAAAAGTTCATCCCCAATTTTCCACCCTTGGGAGTTGTTTTTTCTATTATTAAATTTAAATGGGACCACCCTTGAGGTATTACCTATACGCCGAAAAAAGATTTGTTCAAATCGATTCATAATTGGCGGAGTTATCGCGTAACAAACATAGAAAAAAAAAACATACGGGTCGAATTGAGAACCTCCTCCTTTTTTGAAGTCGGTTGAAAATATCCAGTCCATGTGTGCGCTAGTGGCGATAACGCGAGGCAGTTAAAGCGCACTCGCTCCCGTAAACATATATTTTTAGTAATAAACTTAAGCAAATGAAAAAGTTAACCAAAAAAGTAAGTAGTTAAGGTCCCTAGACATTTACGACAAAGTCCATTTCGTAATGGTTTATTTAGGTAGTAAGAGTAGTACTTATTTATCAGTATAATAAAATATGTACGAGTACCTACATAACATTAAATTCTCCAACAAGTGAAATCATCGAGGTAAATTCAATTCAATTCAGAATTCTAAAACTAAGTTAATTGTTTTTAGTAACTTTTATCTAATTGTTTCTTTAAAAATTCACGGCCTTTTTGAAACTAACGAAAGTTTCAATAAAAACTATTACCTATCCTCACCCGACGGTCGACTTTTGTTTCTATTTCTCTAACAAATGTTCAGAAAGAGGGTTTTCAAGCTTAAGCAATCCAACTTAATAAAGGCGAAGTCAGAATCTAATTTAGCCGGACTTACGACATTAGCCAGTCTAGACTGCAAAGTAGATGGTGCCACTTTTAACGCGTTTACTGTCAAGATCCGTGACAGAACTATATATTCGGATTTCGGACCAAATGGGACAGTTCAATGACCTTCTATAAATCTATACATACATATACAAAAGTGACCGACTGACTGACTGACATATTGATCTATCAACCCACAGCCCAAACCACTGGACGGATCGGGCTAAAATTTGGCATGCAGGTAGATGTTATGACGTAGGCATCCGCTAAGACAAGGATTTTATGAAACGCCTCCTAAGGGGGTAAAACGGGATCCACGCGTACGAAGTCGCGGGCAGTCGCTAGTTCTTATACTCGTATAGATGGTTTCATTCAGGAAAACGCGCCCCACCATTCTTCCGCTAATGTTTGAGTGTTATCGGTACACGCTAAATGATCCATGAGTGCACGCACACTAATAATGACGCTCGGATTGCTCGGATCAAACTCCCCGAACTCCGCGCTTCCTTCAAGCAAAAATTGGTGGGGCGCATCTTCGTGGATGAAACAATCTTAAATTACTGCGTGGCATTGAAAAGTTGTCACCAATAATAAATTAGTGTTACATAAAGCTTCCTCGTAGACACTTATTATGAGAAATTCTGAGCATAACTTTAGACCTGTCAAATACGAATGGAATAAAGTATGGTAAATGAATTCAACAACAGCAACTCAATCGACTAACATTAAATGATTTCCAAAAATCCAATAATTGAATAAAATTTTATGATATTTAGGAATAAATGGGAAATAATAACATTTGCTCCAAGAATCTGACCCAAATATTACGCCAGTTCTGTAGCTACCTCGAATAACTTAATAATCATATTAAATTGTATGGACTAGTACACATTAAACTTCATTTTATTCAGCTTCCAGAAATTCCAAATGGGTTTTAAAACTAAAATACAGCTACTAAATTAATAGAGATTCCCCAAACCGTGTTTGAAATAAGCAACTTCGTTTGCCGGAAATCTGTGTTCAGAAACATTCATTTTTATTCATTTTCGAGTTAACCACGAAGCGTATAATTACGCGGCCTGTTTTTACATTTAATTGAGTTTTTATTTATTTTTAAATTGAGGCAACGGGCATCGCTTTCTAGAAACTAATTTCGTAATATTGTAATTCAACTTAAGAAAGTATTACACTCTTTTGATCCTTACACGACAGAACCGAGATTTAGTCGCTGAACCGGCTGAAATTTTAAGAGTAAAATGGGTAATTCAAGTTTTAATCTTCACGTGGATAAAGCTGGGAGAATCCGCAAGTAGTAATTAAGTGTTAAAAAGAACACTTAAATTTACTTAAATACTTCTGAAAGAAGTAATTGCAGTTTAAAGAGATGTTGAACAAATTATATTTACTTCTGAAACTGTATATTTCTTTCAAGACCCTAGACTTGTCTTTAGTTCAGAGAATGTCAAGGCCTAGGCAAACGGATAACTAAAACAGTTCTTTGAAAGTTCTTCTCCGTAAGTTGATTGATCAAACATTAGGCATTATGAGACGCCCCGTGGGAGGCCACTTCGGAAGTTCCCTTCAACGGATTCCGCTCGTTGAAATCAAACAATCCGTCTTACGAATGTAATATAACTTTGCGGTGAGTTTGAGTGGGTTTCGTTCAGTGTTGAATCGGCGGAAACTTATCAAAATAATTATTTCGTTCTCAAGTTTCTAAGATGTTACAGAAGTTCATCTAACTTTTAAAACTTATTCTAAAAAGTTTTCTTATACCTGCCAGGTACTTTAACCTAATAGAATCCAGTATTGTACCTCCGCACAGAAGACAAAAAGTGTAGCAATATTTCCCATATATCACTTCACGTCAAAGGAACAATCACCAGCCCGTAGCAAGTCAAGTATCCGGATACCCAATCAAGTATTCGTAGCAATTCGTAGCGAACGCCCGCGTCCTATTTTGTTCAGACTATGAAATGAGCTACACAAGATGCTACGATCTAGCGCTCGTAGTCACTCGTCGTAGTATGAAAGTGAGCGGTGTAGGATATTGAAATAGTTCTTGTAGCATTCGTTTTCAGCTTCGATTTATGTATTTTAGCTATTTTTATCTTTATACTCAACGTTTTAGGGAATTGGTTATGATGATACTTTCGAGTTGAAAAAATTACCTTTTGCATACTGAGGATCCAAATAACAAAATAAACAAACATAATTGAGCTGACTTTAATTTCTAGGAAAATATACTAGACTGATATCTGATGCAGTATTCTTTCCGTCTTGAATTTTTACTATTTTTTTTCTATTCCGTTCCTTCGAAATAAACATAATAAAACAAGTATATAAGACCAAAAACGCTTGATAATCTTGCCTCATTTCCTTATTGATAAAACTTAGAAGGTAGAGGTAAGTAGAACAAGAACAATGTACCTATTTGTAGGTGTTCAAATGAGCTCCCGATGACATCGGAAGGAAATTGTGTGCAACGCGATTGGGCGGCGGCGCAACTCATACAAAATGCATGAAGCCACTCACTCGGCAAATGCACTTTGTAGCGATGTGCGTTTTTTATGCCAGCACATTTCCGGTCACTAGCCAGCCTATTCTGAAACTTTTTGCTCACTATCGCTTAGTAGCGAAAATGTACGAAAGAAAGTAGAATAAAACCCATGGAAATGGGACGAAACTTAGGCTGAGTTGCACCATCTAACTTTGACCGTAATTATAACGATAACCGGTGTTTTTGTATGGAGTTTGACAGATTTTCGACTTTTGTCAAGGTTAAAGTAAGATGGTGCAACCCAGCCTTAATGACTCGTCGTTTAAAGTTATCGTATTTCACTCCAGTTTGCGTATCAACATATTGTGTGTTAATGTTATTTATCTCAGACAACATAAACCGAAGGTCTGAGTTTTAATTAGGAATCACTAGTTCTATCTATAGGTGTCATTTCCTTAATACATACTACTTTTTAGGGTAAGTGAAAACGGACACTACCTACTAAATCATATAAAGAAGTGGAAACCTTTGTGAGTTTTCAAAATCTAAACTTTATTTTGTAGTCGCTATTCACAAAAGATGCCATTGCTTTATTCGCTCAATTCGCAAATCTCAAAGATACCCTTTATTCAGCATGCCACTTTTCTTCCACTAGTGATGCAATGAGTGGAAATATTCGTTATTGCGAATATCAAATCTTATTTTATATTCGTACTCACACAGACATTTAATTTCATGCCAAATACATGAGATTGAACGATTAAAATACATTTTCTTTCGCTGAAAAATTTGTCACGAAAATTATTTCTCCATAAAAATTCTATTATGACATCAAAAAATCTTTTCAAGAGCCGGAAATTAAGAGCTGATAAAGCAGCGGTTGGTCGCTGAAAATTCGGCCATTATCATTTTAGTTGCCAACCAAAAAATGGTATTGTAGGACCTCCATCACAAATATTCAGTTTTGAATACATTTTGAACGAAAAATGATAATGTTTTATTTTAATTCGTTTTAAGTTGATCGATCGATTTTACTTCTCAGTACTCTCACATATTATCCTAAAGCAGTAGAATTTGGGTAAGCAAGATGAAAGAGGTTTCAAGTAAGTATTAGGTACTCACAGAATCGCTAAAATCAAGTGGCAGTGGGCGGGGCACATAGCTCGTAGAGCTGAAGGCCACTGGGGCAGGAAAGTTCTTGAGTGGCGACCACGAGCTGGAAGACGTAGCGTGGGCAGGCCTCCCACTAGGTGGACCGACGATTTGGTGAAGGTCGCGGGAGCCCGGCGAGCGACGCAGGACCAGTCTTTGTGGAAATCCTTGGTGGAGGCCTTTGTCCAGCAATGGATGTCTTGAATGAACTAGGTACTCAAAAGAGAGATTCGTATTTTTTTAAAATAGGTTACATCACTAACCATCACTGAACGATTTCCCG
Source organism: Ostrinia nubilalis (assembly GCF_963855985.1). Classification (NCBI taxonomy): domain Eukaryota; kingdom Metazoa; phylum Arthropoda; class Insecta; order Lepidoptera; family Crambidae; genus Ostrinia; species Ostrinia nubilalis. Next base: position 2,505,460 of record NC_087088.1, on the reverse strand, counting down.
ACAATATTGACTATCGACAAACGCCCGTCATTCCTCATGTGGGTAGGTACTACTGCAGTTGCATTCTACTGAAGCCGAGGAAAGATTCGACATTTTATATCCGAAAGAGATTTATGACCGATTCTGAAAGACTATTTGTGATACAAGTTGGCAATAAAATGTTATTGCTCTGTTCGGATTTAGGATTCAAATTGCCTGATATACAAAAATAACATGCATTGTAGATTAAAGACGTATTTTTTTGAGGCTAAGAATGTATCCGTTTTAATCGAATATCTTGAATCTGTGAAGTCACTTTGTATGATATATTTTTGAGTTTGGGAACTAGATGGTACAGTCAGCAGTGTAAAATATCCTTGGATATTTATTTCATCATCATCATCATTATTTTAGCCACAGGACGTCCACTGCTGAACATTGGCCTCCCTCAATGACTTCCACATCAAACGACTTTATTTATGAACGTCTAAAAATCAATGCGAAACAAGTTTAATTGAAAAATTTCATAATTTCTGAAGCCAAAATATAAAGTCTTTATTTATTTCTTTCGTTTCAACCACAAGTTCTGATATAAAAATACCAATAACTGCAACGCCTTCGAAGTTTACTGCACTGTTCCGCTAGCTCCTTTATTATAAATTCCTAGGAAATAAAAGTAGTATTTCGGCTACCTAGGACGAGATTGTATTCTGTTCTGTGTTGCAGACATGTGTAGGTATTTTCAGCGCTTCGCACTTGAGAATAACAAGCTACAGGGGTGACGAGCACTGTAAAGTTCGGCCAAAACAATTGAAGTTTTGAGGTCAGAGTAATTTTCTATTTTAGTTGCTAGTTCTGCCCGGGCAACCAAAATTACCAAGAATTGTAAAACTCTTTTCCTCTTTCTTTTCTAGGACTACTAGTTCTTAATAAATACAGATACCTATAGTGTTTGATTCTCATCATTGCATAGTCATAATTGATAGAATGTGCCAAACTGTCCGATTCAGTTTAGAAACTACTAACTTTTTCCATTGATAGAACTTGAATATGAACACTCAAGAGGGTTTTTTGTCTGTAGCAAGCTCTCTATTAATTAATTTTAAATTATTAAATCACTATGAAGGTTTTTAACTATCGATTAAATCTATAACCATAACGCTTGTATCTTTGAAATTGGCAGCCCTAAATATTTTCAGAAGGAAATTCACTTGAATTCTTCGATACTTACAAAGCGCAAAATTGCCTCCGCAACGGTCTGGTTTGTTTACTACGAACTAGGGTAAATAATTTAATTTACACGTGTTTTCATGCGATGGCCAAGTCAATATATTTATGTAAAACGTTAAAGATTTCCTGGCCTGGACTTGGTATTACATGGATCTCACAACTTTTTACCGTAGAACAACTGAGTTGCGAGACTTGGTTTTTTTGACAAGTATTGTTTTTGATGGGATCTCATTTCTTTTTAACCGACTTCAAAAAAGGAGGAGGTTATATGTTCGACTGTATGTATTTTTTTTTTCTATGTATGTTCACCGATTACTCCGTCAATTGTGGACCGATTTTCAAAATTCTTTTTTTGTTCGATAGGGTACACTTCTGAGGTGGTCCCATTGTCACCAAGTCAGGATCTGATGATGGGATCCTAGGGAAATCAAGGGCAACCCTCAAATTTTATAGGCACGTATATCGTTTTTCAAACTTTTTCTTAAGTTATTCAAGTATTTGCTCCTGGAAATCATCATCTCATATTGATGAGCTGATGATAGAAGGTAAAACTCCTTAATGCTTAGGAGTTGGAGGATAATTCTTTTAATTTTATAGATAAGTATAGTTTCTAAAGTTATTCAAGTGTTTACATCAGATATTCATCATCTCATCATGATGAATTGGTCATGGTAGGTACAACTCCTTAATGCTTTGGAGTTGGAGGATAATCTTTAAATATTATAAGTACAAAATTAGACCAACAGTTGTATTCTTTCATGTTTTTAAGGTGGGCTGACGGTTTAAGGTCTTTTTAGGTTTCCTATATGGTAACCTGTATTTTGTAGGGAATATTATTTACACTAGACATGAAGAATATGGTGTGAATGTACTGCCTACCTTCAGTGGTAACATCAAGGTAATAATTAGTTAACTAAAAAGCAAGAAATAAGTAAAATTTTATTAAAAAAAATAGAACCGACTCCAAAAAACCTACACTAAAAAGTAGAAAAATAATTACTAATTTCCTACTTATTTATTAGGACGAATTAATATTTATGTAGGTATACCATGATTGATACTTCTGGAGTCGGTGCCAAGATTATGAAACATACTGGGACGTGTAAAAGTGCTTTTTTTAAGCCTATTTACAGAAATAAATGAGTTTTAATGAGAGAGTTTTGAGAGTTTTAATGTAAAGTTTGCCTGCACCGACTCCAAAAGAATCAATCATGGTATACCTACATAAATATTAATTCGTCCTAATAAATAAGTAGGAAATTAGTAATTATTTTTCTACTTTTTAGTGTAGGTTTTTTGGAGTCGGTTCTATTTTTTTGTATTTTGTAGACAGCAGTTATGTATCTAGAAAACTGGACCGAAATTGAAAAATTTTACTCGACTTGGCGGTTGCACTACCGTGTCCCCAAATCTCATTTCTTTTTGTATTTTGTAGACAACAGTTATGTATCTAGAAAACTGGACCGAAATTGAAAAAAATTACTCGACTTGGCGGTTGCACTACCGTGCCCCCAAATATTTTAGTTTTTCCTTGATTCATACACCAAACACTACTTATATTCCAAATTTGAAGCTTCTAGGTCTGCTAGAAGTGCCTTAGAATTTTGATGATCGGTGAGTCAGTCAGTGAGTCAGTGAGTCAGTGAGTGACAAAATTAAGTAACTTTGACCCGTTATAATTCTTAAACTACTGGTTCAAATTGAATGAAATTTTAAATATACCGTGTCTTTACAATGCCTGCATAGCTAATGAAAATTCAGCCTTCTAGTTTTATCCACAACGAAGTTACAGGCAGTCGAAAATGGCCTGAATTGCTTCGAGAAAAGGATGGTACGGCCGTGCCGCTTTTTTGCTCGACTTGGTGGGGGCACTGCCGTGCCCCCAGATCGCGCGCGTATTTGCTCACCGTTTAGACCTACCCTGGACTAACACAAATATTTTAAAACCAAAATCAGCTCAATCGGCCCAGCCGTTCTCGAGTTTTAATCAGACTAACGAACATCAATTCATTTTTATTTATATGTATAGATTTATTGATCATACCTATCTCTTCATTCATCATTTTTACATCTCTTTAATATCAATAATAATATTGAAAATTCGAAAATTTCTGAAGATTTTTGTGAAAGATGTGTATGGTTACTTATTGCAAACTGCAGATTGGATTTTGATGAAACTTTACAATATTTTGCTTAAAAGTACAGGGTGAATATACCTAGTAGAATTAAATACGGCTCAGACAATACAAGTATTTTTTAAATACTTAGATATGTATATTGTGAGGTACATACCAGCGACTTCTGTTTACGTCTGAGTGTTTGGGGGACTTCCCCTGTGAAAGTTTCGTGTAACTATCATATCGTATTAGATACGAATAATATTTCAGATATACGTTCAGTATACAGTAAACTCATATGGATGATAAGTTCGATATCTCCTATCTCGAAACTACTGTGTAATCCCCAATAAGACAGCGTCCGACTCCCGCCGGGGCCAACGTCTGGAGAAGAAACATGACTTATTAATCCACGACGACGCGTCTTTCCGTTCTATACATGGCCAGAACGCACCCATAGGAAACTGCTCGTGTATATTTTGTAGTGCCTGTTTGTAAATCTGTGACTCCAAACTATACACGAATTTTGCGTACTGATCGTGTATAGTTTGGAGGAGCTTAGTAAAAAAAGTCATCTCCAAACTATACTCGATTAGTTTCTACTACACCGGAGGCCCAATTGGGGGGGAATGGGATTTAAAAGGTTGGCAGCGCACTTGTGACTTCACTGATGTTGCGGGTGTACATGGGCGACGGCAATTGCTTACCATCAGGTGATCCGTCTGCTCGTTTGCCTCCTATCACATAAAAAAAAAAAAAAAAAAACTACACCACTTACACTTGACTAGAGTGTGTTTAGTTGATATTGATTCAGTAAAATTCAGTAAAATATGGAACTATATTTAAAATTACATTTATTTGATATTATTAAATAAAATATTATTATTTTACTGAATCTATAATAAATCTAGATTTTTAACACTATTGTAAGTGGTTTTTGAAATTAAATTGATTAGGTAGATTTCAAATTAAATTACAATTTAATTAAAATGAGAGAGAGTGAGAGAAGAAAGTTCAACGTGCATTAAATACAATATTATGCTAGACTTTAAATGCTAGGTTTGTATTGTCGGCCGTTTGGTGTAGTGATTCGAAACGGACTACTATTCCGGAGGTAGCGGGTTCGATTCCCGCACAGTACAAACATTTGTGTGCATGAACATATTTGTTTGTATTGGACTGGGTGTTTTCTATGTATAATAAGTATGTATTTACAAAAAAAAGTATTTAAGTATGTTTATTGTTTATATCCGTTGTCTAGTACCCATAGTACAAGCTTTGCTTAGTTTGGGACTAGAAGCGCAGTGTAAAATGTCTAAGGATATTTATTTATTATTTATTTTATTTATTAATTTTTATCTCAAGAATAAAATCATTTTGACATATTTCCATACCTACGACAATTGGTGAAATATCAGCCCCAAAACAAATATCTTTTCTATGGCAGAATAAGAAACACCAAAAAATCCTTTATCAAAACAATGACGTGTCGAAAGATGATTCAATGTTTAAAGTAGACACGCAGATATGAAGTAATATGTAATAGAAAGAGAGGTCAATAAGTCAAAATGACTAGCATGCAACTACTCGCGTATAAATTGTAATCACGCACTTATTACAATACATACATGATTAGTCCGTATGCGTACTGGCGATGTATATTTTGGAGTAAGATAATTGACCTAAAGTCACTACAAAGTATACGCGAGCAGTACGCAGCATATGCGTACTGGTCGTGTATAGTTTGGAGGAGCTTAGTTAATAAAGTCATTTCCAAACTATACTCGATTAGTTTCACACCCTTGCGTTCTGGCTATGTATAGAACGGAAAGACGCCACGACGACTACCGAGCGAGGAGCTAATCAGAAAAATATCTCGCTAATCTACCAACTAAAAAGCATTGTAGAGAAAATAAGAAAATAACTAAAATAACTTCATGCAAGTACCTAATCGAAAATATTTCCTAATCTCTTCTTAAACTTTTGCGTTCCATTTCAAATAAAATGGGGTCCTAACGCAACATTTTTATATAAGATATGTACCTACTCATGCTTGAAGTTTCGTGTTGTTGCTACAGCTGTGGTCACAAGCAGACCCTTGTTTCTCCATTATAATTTCCTTAATCATAACGAAGTGCTGCCTAAATGTACCTGAAAAAATCTAAGCAAGTACTTAATACGAGTGGAAATACCTACTAATAGCGAGGAAACCTGTTCAGATATTCATGTCGCATTGTCGTTTTCTTTAGGAGCCTATGTCTTTGATGTCGTTTAGTCTGCCATATCAAACTCACTTTGACAACCGCGCCGATAAAATTACTTTCTCAGTGTCGAAGTAATACGTAGGTACTTAGTATGCGTATCTTTATCAGAAGAGTTTCTTTCTTTAAGAACCTTCATGTAAAAAATGAGCGTAATCACGTAACTAAGAAATTGCAGTCACATTTATTCAGGCGTGAGCTGTTATTAAATAAAAAGTTAAAGGGTACATTTTTTAAACAGATTCAGTCATCCAGATGTATTTTCATTTATCTTTTTACTTCGCATTAAATTTTCATGCTTTGTTTTCTTTATTTAAAAAACAAATGGCAAAGTGATAAAAATTTTATAGTGCAAATTGTACTAACAAACGAACTTTCTGAAGGCGCTAGTGAACGCCTAACAAGTAATTGACAGCAACAAAACTCAAAGAAGATTCAATGCCTTAAGTTTAACAAAACGTGAATATTTTATTTAAATCATGATGTAGGTACGTACTTAGAGTGGATTACTAATGTTTGGCCAAAAAACGTTTCCCAAATTTTCATTTGGCAAATTCTCATTTGGCAAAACCACTTATTGCAAACTTTTAATCCGCTAATGTCGTTTTTGGCATATTATTGTTCAGCAAATTATTGTTTGGCAAAGTATGTTTTGCCAAATGTTTTATTTGGCAAAAATATTTCACGATAAACTATTTACAAAATAATTTGATTGGTGCATAGAATGGAATACAAATTAGCTTGTTGTTATTCGGTCATTCTCACGATCAGGCGTTCTCAGCCTAATTACCATATCATTTTTGAAATTTGGCTTAATTGACTTAAATGCATTTAAATATAAAACACATGAAAAGTACGAATTTAACAATCGTAAAGGCGTCAAATTATTCAAAGCGGTTTTCGCGTAAATGAGATCCAAAAAATTTATGGTCACGGTAATTAGATAAGGCTAATACTTAATCTAACGGTAATTAGAAAAGATATGTAAAATAGCAAAAAAAAAAACAACATCTTGCATTGATAAATTTGTACACAAATATATGTACATATAGCGTCATATAAAACGCTGTAGGTACACCTAATAGCCCTTTGCAAAAAGAAAAACATTAATTTATATTATTTATTGTATCAAGATATTTTCAGTATACTGCAAGAATCGAGGCTATAACAGGAACACTTAGTTTCAGCAAGAAGGGGCTACGGGTCACATTTCAAATGAGAGCATTTAGCTTAATCAGAATCTTAATCATCATTTATTTGATTTAAATGTGGTACAAACGATTTAACGTACAGATAATGGATCAGGAGGTCTCACAAATTAGACTTTTCGGATATCCGAAAAGTCTAATTTGTGAGACCTTATGCTTATATATTGTGAGTGCATATATGCATATGCATATATCGAAAAAGTAATTAATGATATAAGTGATTTTTCCTCTTTTTAATCATCTATCTGCGATCAGCTATCACCCATTATCAGATTAAATTGAATTTGTAATAATGACAGCTCTGCGTATCCCATGATTTGTCACCTCGATTCTTTTACAATATTTTTTTAGATTGATGCCATTCGCTTTCTCCTGAGCCTGAATGCAGAATTCTCAGAATTTAGAAGGGATGCAGCAAATAGATTTCATGACGGTCTAGTCTTTGTTTGTAAGCTTTACAGGAATTTTCTACACCCTCTTTGACGTTTGGTATCACTTCAGTGGACTTTGTAAACCAAGGTGCACAGCTCAAGATGTTTAATACTTTATTTTGAAAACGTCAAAGTATTTCTACATTTGCGAGGCTGGGTCGATGCCATATGTCTACATGGGTCTTAGGATGCATTTGTATATAGTTTGTTCTCCAAGCTTCTTCTGCCCAGTATCCATTGCATATCACGAAGTTTTTTCTATGCATAACAAAGCAGTTAGGATGCAGTCTAGGATGGTACAAAGTGCCTATACACTCTTGTCTTAAAAAGTCCCATTATCTGTTGATTTGTTACCTTTTGTTCTTAACGTGATCACGCCAGGTAAGTGTTACTGTTGGACAATCTCATCTTCTTAGGGCAAAGGTAATATGGATAGATTTTAATGGTATTATATTAGAATTAATTAATGATTTAACATGTAAATATCAATGATATTAATAGTAAAAATAAGTATCTGGTGCGAGACATGTTTCACGCAGGGGTGACATCTCCTGACCATCTGAGCAATTGAAGCTGAACATTAGTCATGAAATCGAATCTATTTCGAGGTTACTCTAACGAAAGCTTTTCAAAATTTTGATGTCAGATTGGAAGACCGTAAAGTTGTTATGCGAAAGTCATATTATTTCGTATTTTATCTTCATACTTATTCAATCGTGAGTGCAATTTGTAGGTAATAATTTCATACAACGGTGATTATAAATATATGGTAATTAGTACATGGAAATTATAAAACGACAGTTTTTCTTCAAAATTTCCAAAATCTGCAGCGTATGCAAATACTGTCTTACTACAACGTATGAAGGCCAAAGTACTGATTCTATTTAAATTAACAACGTGGATCAACCTTCAAAAATCGAGTATAAAAATAAGGACATGGTAAATAGAAAAATTGAAAACCAAAGACATGGTAATTATACTCTTACGCAATTCATTGACGGTACGCCAACGCAATAGACGTCTACTTGCTAACAGTTCTTAGAACTAACTAAGGGCTCGCGCCGCGCGCGTAAATGATGTGTCAAATATTATTATTTAGGCTTGTGTGCCCAAAAACAGAAAACGTCACGGGAATTAGGACTTTCGCTCGGACAAGCAGTTTTTTAATTCTAATTATTTACAGAATGGTTCTATTTAATAGATATTTTGCTATGCATAAGTCAATCTTTTGTACTCTTCAAAATGTTGAATGGAGTGAACCAAATCTATACAACATAAAAATTACAGCCAACTTTTAACATTAAGTCGGTGTGCGGACGCGTAACGGTAATTAGAGAACAGAGGTTCATGAAATTAATTAAGACACAAATACTTAAAATAGAGGCCTATGATTTAATGCACAACTGGATAGGGTTGTTAAATAACATATAAAAATACAAAAATACTTGCATGTCCCTAATTTGACATTTTTAACGATTTAACAGCCCGGACACGCAAAAACTAGCTCATCTGAGAATGGCCGTATTATTTTGTTTAGTAGGTAGTTAATATAAAATTTATTCTAAATTAATTTTCATATTTCATGCTTTTGATCGAAATTTCCAAATGATTTATTAACAATAGAGGTGATTCTAGCGCTCGGCGGCCGCTGCCGCGGCACGCTTCGCTCGCCTTCGCGCGTTTAGGGTCACTGTTCTAACCTAACCTAACCTACTAATTTCTGCAATACCTACTTTCTGCAACCATACTATTTTCTGCAATATCTTTGTTTACACAAAATTCTTGTGAAAACTATGATCATCTCCTTTATGCTTTGATTTGTGGGTAACGGTGGGTAAGCATATTGTGTCTATTTGACCAAATAAATTATTTGGGATATAATATTTGGCAAAATAAAACATTTGCTATATAAACATTTGCCAAGTAAAATTTTGCCAAATGACAATTTGACCAAATGAATTGGTTGCGAAAAGTACATTAATTTGCTAAAAGTTCATTTGGGAAATGAAAAATTGGCGATAAGTTGTTTGCGAAGTGAAATTTGGCGAAAAGTAATTTGGCCAAACGGAAGGATACCACTTAGAGTACCTAAACATTTTTAGTATTTAGCTACATAATATAAATATTTGAATTACATGGGTACATTATAGCGATGAATTCATTTCAAAGTAGATCCGCTTTAGGATTTCATTCCCTGTTTCATTGTCAATGATTTTTTAAAACATAAAATCGACTCTACCTAACTACTTATCACATTAAAAACCTACCTACCACTACCTAAAAATAAAGTTCATATTGTTTTGTATCTCATATTATGCAGTCTACACATGCAGTCGACATGCCTGCCGGGGATGTCAGCAGATTTGGTGTGTAGAGTCCTTACGCGTACCTACTCGTATCATTCCTTCAGTCAAATTGACACGTAAGAGGCGTCCTTTATTTATTTTTTTCTCGCCAAGTAAAACGCAAAGTATGAGCACAGGATCGTTTTTGCGTAAAGTGAAAAGTGTTGTCACTAATGAGCCAACAGTTGCGGTGTTTTTCGTGTACACAGGGCGGAAGCGGCGCGTTCGTTTGTATGCCACAAACTTGAGGATGCATTGCTTACGTGCTTAATTCTTACCATACTTTACATCCTTTGGGTTTTAGTAGCTAAATATATTCAGAAAACGGTGCACAACATTGCAAATATGTTGCACATTTTTCTAATTTCAATCATAGGCACAGTTAGAAACTCTGTTTTCAGCTTTATACGAAGAATTGCTTAATTTGTCATAAATAAATTCGGGAACAACAGGAGCACTGTCAGTAACATCATACCCCATGTTGAGTTCAACTACCACACAACTTCATACAAGGCACATTTTTTGCCTTAAGTTATTTAAGGGTATGCCTAGTCGCTATAGCCATAGGCTCTGCCTATTCAATTTATTTCAGTGAATAACAATTACATTTGCATATTTTAATTAAAGCCCATAAAAGTGCCACAATACTTACATTATTTATTCTCATTCTGCAAAAAATCTTCACTAGTAAACTACTAAATCATTCCCAAGTAGGTATCTGGACAAGTTTCACAAGTCTCGTTTGATTTATTCGTTCGATACCTCCGCGACACTTATTCGTATGAAACGGGCGCCATTCAAGGAATTTGTAATAAATAAGCACCAATTTGCTAATGGACCCATCTTGTCACGCGGAATCTGGAGCGCGCTACATAAATATTTTCCGCCATACCTACTTATTAACTACCATGAAGTAATACGTTTTCGAAGATGACAGGTAGAATAAAAAGATGCTTGGGCTGAATACATATTTTTAACGCATTGACACCACGCAAATTTGTCCAAAAAAGCTATTGATACATAAATGATGAAAACATCGTGTACATATGATCATCATCATAAATCCTCATGATAGGATAGGACAATTTTTTTCGGATCATGTCATGTCTCTTTTTTTAATTAAATATTATTAAAACCAATATCATGTGTTATCCGAAAACCATTTCAGCTCTCAACGCGATATCCAGGTATTATATTGGAGTACTCGTATTGGCTTTATTGCTACAGCCGTGGTCACAATCTGACTGACTACTTATTTAATTGTAAATGGAACTCGAATGCTCAAAATCTTACAAAATCATGTGAGTACTTAAACATACTACTTTCCAATAGGTACCAATTCCTGCATGAATATTATATCCACGTAGCCATTAACAGCGTAAGAGTTAAATATTAATCCCTATGAGGAAACTTCATCGCCAGTGTGCGCGCGTAACTGGGCGTCTTTCCAGGAGCGCATTTCAATATTATAATCACCACTCTACAGGTGCTTGGTGCCGATTAATGTTTGAACTCATCTAGTTAGTTCATATCAAAGTTAAAACTAAGTAATAAGAATATCGACAGTTTTAGCAAGCAAGTTTATAAAAAGTTTAGGAGTTGTGTCGTATAGACCTACGTCCTTAAACTTCAAATTCTAATACCCCAGCGTATATTTTTCAACAGGAGTCCTAAAACTCAAGAGTGTCCTAAAATGTCCCACACCCAGACCCGCAATATCTTAACAGCTATAATGCTCAGTGTTTCTTTACGAGATCGAATCAGAAATGAGGAGATCCGTAAACGAACTAAAGTCACTGACATAGCCCGACGGATTAGCAAGCTGAAGTGGCAATGGGCAGAGCACATAGTACGCAGAACTGATGGCCGATGGGGCAGCAAAGTTCTTGAGTGGAGACCGCGTACCGGAAAACGCAGCGTGGGATGTCCACCCACAAGGTTGACCGATGACATCATAAAGGTAGCAGGAAGGCGCTGGACGCAGGCCGCTACCAACCGCGCAACATGGAAAGCATTGGGGGAGGCCTATGTTCAGCAGTGGACGACCTATGGCTGAGATGATGAACAGCTATAATTACGTCTGCTTATGAACTACAAATGAAATGAAATCAAATCAAATATATTTATTCATAAACATACCTATGGTTTACTCTTTCTACCTAGAAAGGGTGATAATTATAATTACAGAGGGCTCTATGCTTAACCTATTCAGATACATGTTTACCTTTTTTTTAAATCTTACTTTCCGTCAGAAAACATTCTTCCCGCAGCAATTTCTTGCAAATAGGAGCACGTAACTACTAACTAGGCGGGTTCTCGGAGCCCATTTCAATATTTTAATCGGCACTCCACAGGTGCCGGCTTTGAATCGCAAATCGCGACCGCTGGCTAATATTAAAGTTGGGGCTCCAGTTCATGGGGAAACTCTTATTACTTGGCCACGGTGAGCTAAGTTAGTAATCGTATTTCATGCTTTTCATTTTGTCTGTAAGGCAGAGACAGTAAATAATCGGCCTGTGTAGAGATGAGACCTATTAAGTCTTTGAGGATTTAATTCGTTACGTCCCCTATTTATCAATAAATCAGTGGATGATTGTAGCTTTATCAAATCAAAAACGTTAATAAAGATTACGTAGGAAAGGCTTTGAGATTCATAAAGGTTATAATTATGTACAATTCCAAATTCTGTAATTTTAGTTTAGATGTAGCTTTAAATTGGCGCATCCAAATATTTTAAAGAAATAAATCTGCTATATTCAACGTCATTTTGTATTATTTACGATAGTAATTATCATGAAGATAGGCAAGTACGTACTTACACAATACATCCGTCCTCTAACATTAATCCAGTCATACCATCCATAATCTTGAAAACCATATTTTGAAAAATGAATGTATTTTTTACACGAGTGTCTTGCATTAATCAGCCAAGAAAAGGGCTCTGAAGAAGACCAGCTACATTTATTAAACCCTTTAATTTCCATACAAATGTCTTCATTTACCAATATTAGCATTTTAATGGGGTTCTGCACTCGTCTGTTGCTTCCATGTTGCCAAAACATGATGGCTGAGTTGCACCACCTTATTTTTACCGTTTTGTATGAAGTTAGACAGATTTTTGACGTTTGTCAAAGTTAAAGTAAGATGGTGCAACTCAACCTATGAGTTTTTATTATTATAAAAATAAACCCACGCTAGTATCTGATACCTCCTCTGTGCTCTAGTGGTAAGACCACCTGCTTCAAATACAAATACAAAATCATTTGTTGTGAATCATAGGTAAAATGATGACATGTTACATTAGGTAGTAGTCTTCAGACCTCGAAGTCCCACGTTCATTTCCCAGTGTGGGCAAAATATTTTGCTCAGTTTGGTTAGTGGTAGGGCTTGTTCTAAGACCATTGCACTTGGCTTTCTACCACCATCCTACCTAAGTCTATCGATATAACAACAATGTCAACAGCATTATTGTGTTCCGGAAGCTACTGGTAAGACAGCCAGTTTCTTTGATGTTGAGGATTCCGGGTAAAGCTCGCAGATTTCCTTCAGGTGAGATGTAGGTGAAGAGTTTCCTCGTTGTGGATAAAATATAAAAGACCTTAAGTATAGCTTAACAATCCTACGAATAGTATAGAACCGTCATGTTTCTAAATTATTATTACTAACGGGATTGCTACCATGTACCTTAATTATGAGCCGAAATTTCGGCACTGTTGCAAGCGTCATGCTCAATCCCGTCAGTAATAATAATTATATGTTAGTGACCATGAAAGTGTAAAACAATATAACGTCATGTTTCTTGTCGTATAATCAGTGTTGGTATATTAAATTACCAAACTCAAAATGGAATAATAATAGGGAAACTAATTAAGTGGTAGGTATTTTATTAATGGAGCATTATAAATAATAGTTAATATCTTTAGACACATCACCTTACATCACCTTCCCATGCTCGCTCAATGTGACTTGTAGTCGGTAGGTCTTTTCCTGATGATGGGTTCACTGGAATAATTAAAGTGGTTCTTTGATTATACATAACACATAAAATATTATTACTTGCTAAACAAAAACATAGGTTGTTCTATAAATAAGATAGCCAGATGTTTGTCTATCCATCGAGTTATTTCTCTATTTTAACCACCAAGGCAGCCACACAATATGGCTGAAGCATCGTGGAACGAATAGATTTCCATGAAAAGGATCCAACTCGATATGAGTGTAGTTAGTTGTGGGTTGGATCCTTTACCATGGAAATACGTCCAATTTGTCAAATCTATTAGCTGTTGAAGATATTATCCAAAATACAATGTATTATTATCACATACTATTTTCCGTAATCATCATAAAACATATTTTAAGTTAAGTGAATAAGTGATGAATTCGACCAAATCGACATCAATTATTCAGAACGATCCCGGCAAATCCCGGGACTGTCCGATTTTAAGGGTATGATTCCATTGTGTCGAAGCTGGGTGAAGCGGAGTGGTGTTTTCATAAGTTTCACATGCCACTCGAAGGTAAACCCATTCTTAGCACAAGCATAGTAAATATTTATAACAAGCTTATATTTAATTGGTTCAAAGGATTAACTGGAATTACATACTAGAAATCTTTTTAAAAAGAAGAGACCTGATCGTTATTAAAATTTCTTAGCGAATAGAGTCGCTTCTCAAACAAAATTTTAAATAAACAACTTAAAAAAATCGAACTGCCTAAGGCGGAACTAGAACCCACAACCTTCAGCTTGCTTACTGGAAGGAAGAGCAGTCGCCCGGCAAACGGAAGATCGTGGGTTCGAGTCCCGCCTTAGGCAGTTCGATTTTTTCAAGTTGTTTATTTAAAAAAAAGAAACCTGATGTTTCAGATGTTTTAAAATACATGTTTGTTCCTTGTGTGCCTTATTAGATTGGAGGTTGACGGGGATTACCATTTCTATGTAGTCCATTATCGAAACTTGCGTTATCCTGACCTGAGTTCTCCTCTCCTGTAATCAAAAAGCCCGCTCCGCTGCGCTCATTTCGCGTCAATGTAAACGCACCCTAACGAGAAAGTGGGCGTCCAAAACATTTAATGGGCAAAAGTTTATGTCGTCGCAAGTCGACAAAATTGGTCGGTGTCAATCCGCGACTTGGCTTATCCATTAACTCCCGTTTTAGGGAAGTTCTGGGAAATAAGTCGCTAATGGACTGTGAAGCTGTTTATTTTTTGACGATTATGTTCAGAGACTATTTTGCTCTGCCAGTGATTTTAAATAAAATTTCAATTTATAAGAAGCTTTTATTCTTGCTCTAAAAATTGTAAGGATTAAAGTAGGTACTCGTCAATGCAAATCAGATTAAAAGAGTCCAAAGTCGATGGGGTTGTCTTGTTTTATTACGGAGTTCCTATTGCCATCTTTCTTCATTTCAGCTCAATAGAAATCTGGGAAGTGGGTGAAATATGTCAAAGAAAACCTTAGTGAAATAGAAATGTAGTTTTATTGACACTTCAAAGGAAAAATATTTTAAAAAGGTAATAAGGCAAGGTAAAACTAACGAATCAAATGAAGAGCGAGAACGGACGTAGCCTTATCTACTTACTTAGGCTACCTACTACCTCTACAGAACAGACTTCAAATACATATAATAGACTCTATTAAATAGAGAAACAGGGGTCTCAGTTGACTTTTTATACGAGTTACATTAGTACTCACAGCTTAACGTTTAGGCTGTGTTGAGATGCGTGTTTCTTTATTTTAGTTGAAACGGAATGTGAAAGTTCGGAATTATTATCAGTATCAATAATTATAGCTACCTTTTGCCCACGGCTTCGCCCGCGTGAAATTCAGTTTAAAAAGATATTTATAGCTATATGTTATTCTGATGTATAAACAAACAATAATACTATAAAGTTTAATCAAAATCCGTTGAGTTGATTTGGCGTGAAAGAGTAACAAACATACATCCTTACAATCTTTCGGATTTATAATATTAGTAGGATATCATTTTTTCTTGCACATCAACAAGAAGTAGCCACATGGACTTTCCACCAAAGTTCATAATATAATACAGGAATAGTTCTAAATATTGGTGTATGTACTTACAGTTAATAAAGTGTGAATTTCAACTTCCACCCTCGCTCTACAGAACTGCAAGCGTTCAAGACTCAAGCAAACCAAATTAGAGCCAAGAGGACTCCATTAATCATATCACAAGTCATATGCCCCGCAAACATAAGTTCGGGGAGATATTGAGTTACTGTTCGCAGAATTTGTGTGTATGAAGTTTGTCTTATTTTAACTGGAAAAAATATGTTTGTCTTTGTTACAAAACGATTTGTCTCTTTTTTTTATTACTCGACACACTCGTTTCAAAGAGTGTTATTAATATACTAATATTATGTATATTAATAAAGTCTTATGCCTTAATTATATTAATTTTTATTAAGTAAATTGACGGCTAGTAAGAAATTCTGTCTTGTATAATTGTAATAATTAATTGTACATTTATTAACAAAATTCATAGTATTTACAATTAACATTAAAATTAAAATTAATAAAGCCATGTATTCATTAGGCAACATTTGTTGATAAATTAATACTGTTTATAAACTGTTCATAAACAATGTTTCATAATGTTTCATCATCTCTGTAAACAGTTTATTAACAGTACATAAACATAGGTGATGAAATATTGTTTATGTTACATGTTGACGGCCAACTTGTTTCACACTAGTCATAAACAGTTTATCAAAAAATGTTGCCTAATGAATACATGGCTTAACATAATAATTAATTAACATAATAGTTCCTAACGTCAATATCTGAATGAAGGTAGAGTACTAAATAGCACAATGAACTCTCGGGTTGATTGAGCGAACAATTTTGACAATATTGCCAACAATAGAGTTTCTTTCAAATACTTCGGTGAATATTCATAAACTTGGCAAGAATAAATAAATAATAACTTTAGGTAAAAGTTAAACAGCGTTGAATCGAAAAACAGTTGCATATAAAATCTGGTTAATAGGAACGCATTTACTACTAAATCCTATCCCGTTTAAATCTTGTTGTGAGCGTTATCCACGTTACAAATTAGGTCTAATCACAGAATGACGTTTGCAAAACAATTATGTATCATAGACAAGAAATTATAGAATAAAATAATAAATGTAGTCTTAAAATGTACCTAAACAAAATAAGAGTAGGCCAATTAAAGCCCTCTCTATCATCATCTGTTTTATTAGCAGATAACGCTTTCTCACAATCGGTTAGCTATGCAAGGTTTATAAATTTCAAAGCATTTGATAAAAACAGTGCTTAATATCCTATAGCATTAAATATTGCTTGTTGCTTGCAAATCGCAAGTCCAAGCCCGAGGCGTATACTGCTAGTCCTAGTTTGCTTGATTTGAACTTACCTGTACCTCTAGTAGGAAAAACTTTCGAGTTCGTTTCGTTGCGTATTCAAAGTGTCATCGAAAAATTTTGTATGAAAAATTAAACAGCGCCCCCTATATTATAGCCGCCCTAGGGGGCGCTGTTTAATTTTTCATACAAAATTTTTCGATGACACTTTGAATACGCAACGAAACGAACTCGAAAGTTTTTCCTACTAGAGGTACTGAAACCAAATTATAGCATAGCCGACTTCCTAATTGTGCAACTAAGCATTTATTGCACTAGCATTTGATTGATATAATGGGCAGAACTTAAGAAATTAAGGTATATGGTAGCAATCCCGTCAATAATTAATAATTATTCTGTTGGTGACCATGAAAGTTTAAAACAATATATCGTACACAAATTGTAATAAAATCATTTTTTAAGCGTCAATTAAACGAGCTTCTGCGGTTCTTCTGTTCTTCAGTTCTCGTGGAGTTATCAGCATCGGTCGTCGTAGATGGCACTTAACTCCGGTAACCTAGCTTTATGATGTCTACAATACTCATACAGCTAGATAACCAAAGATAATTAACCAATCTACCGCTATTCTTCTGTTCTTGAATAATCTTCTTTTCTACTGTTTTTGATTTTCTTAATTTGATGCACATTCTCTCAAGCTAAGACTTCATTTCTTCTGTTATTCTTGGACAAATGTATTACATTATTGTAGTTAGTATCGAAATACATATTATTTACAACATAACATAATTAACTAGCATGGCACGGATATAAATAGTTTAACGCAAATATTATACACAACGTCAATGAATAATGAATGTCTGACGTGGGTTAAGAATATAAATGCATTTTATATTAGCTAGGTAAATGCATGCGTGAATCATCATTGCATTAACGTTAACCACAGAATAAATAATGTAACAAAACTTGGGAAACTGCCAATGGCACATTGCTAATATTGACTGCATATAAAATACCTTTGTGTATGGCTATCTATAAAAGAGTTTAATTACTAAAATAAACAGCAACAAACATAAAAGTAACGTAATTACATTTTAAACATAAATTCTTGCTAACTCTAGAAACTGTAAAGTTTGTTGCACAAAATTACTTTACCAAACGTCCAGAATCCAAAATCTGTCAAATTCCATAAAAACACCGGTTATTGTTATAGTTACGGTTAAAGTAAGTTAGTGCATTATAGCCTTAAATGCAACATTTACTAGAGATTTTTATAAACCTAATAAAATATCTTCCATAGGCTCAACACTTACAATTGAATTATCTTTCGCCATGTTGATGGACGTCACTTCAGCCGCCAGTGAAGTTTAACTTGTCCTCCTCCCTGTTGACAGGTCCCATGGGAAGAAGTGTCACTCCTCCATTCCCGTCGAGCGAAGGCTGGCGTCCCTGAAAAGTGACGGTAAGTCTATATTAATTTATGTTTTGTATATTTTTTTTCAGTTTATTGTTCTATCTTTTGAACCTGATATGATTTGACTTAAACTGCGTTTATCATAAAACAACTGGCCTCTGTAACTTCTTTAAGGTTAGAAACTATTTACATAAACAGAAAAACTGGCTATTTAAGAAAAAATAACACAAAAAAGACAAAACGTCATGTTTTACCGCGAAAAGAGTTTCTACACTGACACTGGCCACAGTCGGTGTGGTCACTCGACTGCGAATGAGTTGTGTAAAGATATTCGTCAGTTCGCGGAACTGTTTGGTTAGGTTAATACACTGTTGGGTAAACAATGACCAGCCCGCCAGGCCTGCCGCGCCCCCCGCGCTGCTAAGAAACTCCGCGAAACTCAGCCAAGACACCTTGACTTGAGGGGTCTACGTTAAATAGCCGCGGTAAACGCATGACCATGACAAAAAGACGTTCATAGAGGAAATAGCGCCCTACAAAGTGGAGGTTGTCTGTTAATTTTCCTACTGATTTCAATCTTTCGTGGGTACATACTTTGATCTACGTCTGTTATTATGCAGACAATTGAACAGTTATACAATTAGTTTGATTACTTACTTCGTTAGGCTCACTTAGAATTTAAATCTAATTCATTTTCTCAAAACTTTGCTTTACATTTCAATTTTAAACGAATACCCAATATTTATTTTCCTCAATAAACAAGGTCGACGGTGAACGGCCATCTACAAAATCCATAAATGACACAATGACGCAAAACCGAATCGATTCGGAAATCATTGGGCTATTAGGCGTATTAGGCCACAAAAAGCGAGTTGTCACCTCAAATACAAAGCCTTGACTCGCCACAAACTCTTTCCACTAAGGCTGGGTTGCACCATCTTACTTTAACTTTGACAAACGTCAAAAATCTGTCAAACTCCATACAAAAAACACCAGTTATCGTTATAGTTACGGTCAAAGTTAAGCGGTGCAACTCAGCCTAATAGTAAAATTAGTTCGTGACACCGGCATGACGTGACGCGACCGAAATAGTAAAAGCCTACGATTGGTAAGGCCGGTTTACACGAGACGAGGCGTTAAACTACAATGACCTTGGGTGTCTCGTTAGAATATTCAAGATGGTAACGTGTGCTCGTTGATTCCCCATTTTGACCATGACTGAGCTGTTTTTTATGTCGAAATTACTTAGGTTTGTGTACCTACTTACACATGTATTTTGTTTTCTTTACGATTTTTTTAAGTCAAATGTGGTCAAATACCTGCCTTGTTATGCATAAAAAAATAAATAAAAAAAAAGTCATGAATCTTAATCTTTCAGTGAAGTCATGAAAATAAGTTTTTACGGCACTTCAGCGATATTATCGTGCATAGTCCTGTGCTGTAAAAAGAAACATTTTCTATCCAAGCTATGATGATATTACACAGTAAGGTTTGGTAGAGCTTAATAATTACAAGGGGACTGCATAGAATCCGCTAACTGAATGTTCTGATATTTTGAAGTTTTGTTGTCATATTTAATTGTAACAAATAGGATACAAGAGATACTTGTAACGGATAGGATTAGATTACAATTTGCCTTTTAGGTTACGTGCCACACAGTTTGTGAAATCTCAATTGTAATCTGTTTTGCTTCTTGAATAAATAAATAAATTACTTTTGTCTATTTCACTGCCTAATTAATACAGTAATTTAAGTAAACGTAGCCAAAACGTGACATTGTACACAGTTTCCGTATCTCGGCAGGTGTAAACCCCCCATGTAGTAGAAGCCAACGACCAAGCGCGGCCTTGCCAACACTCCTGCTTAGACACTCTATGTTATATTTGCTCAGTTCGTTAAGACCCGACTAGTTTACACACAATTCATAACGTCTATTTCTGCCTCAAGTGAACCGTCATTGTAATGCTAGATATTTGTTTTGCATTTGTTTTTCTTTGTCACCAAAATGTAGGTATATTTTGTTTGTCACTTAACATCAGGTGTGATTGCGGTCAAAAACCTGTCTTGTTCTGCATTAGAAGAAAATCGGCACTATACTTAGATATTTACAATCAATTAAGTACTACAGAATTGCTTTTTAATTTATCAGTTCACCAATCGTTATCAATATCGTTAAACACGCGCTAGACTAAACTAGCAGGAACAGAGTAAAGAACTATTGTTCTCATATCAATCGCCATTTTTACAAAGCGTCGCCTTGTAATTGCGAATAAATCAGATATCTCAAATAACTATTCAATGAAAGAATGCAATAATCGAATATTAGAGTTTCTTACTAATGACTGACGAAGTTTCTTTGCCATTCGACATTATTTATTTTAAAATCTAATCAATTAAAACACCGAATCATCTTGATTACCTAGAATTTTAGGTTAACTACGATTTTGCGGTCTACTTTACCGTACAATGACCACATAAGTAGTCAAGTTCGAGCTCAACGACATGGTCATGTCACTTCGAATTCCTGCTGCCTTATGACGTCACTATACATACACTGCCCATACAAACCTATTGGCTATTCCCAGTATTGGGTAGGAATTTCCACGGCGCCAGCGAACGTTGGCTGTTCGCGGCGAACATACAAATGGCGCGCGCGCATGACTGGAATCCTTGCCCTTAGGACAAGAACTTGAACCTAGGTTCTTCTTGTTGTCAAGCAAAAACATTTCTACTATCTTCCCCATTAAAAGGCATTTTAAGCTGAAGTACTCGTGAATACAATCGTAACGAACCTTTTTTAAATTTTGTGCTTTTATTACAAACTTTTAATGACCAACTGTTCGAAACAAGTATCCAATCACGATTCAACAACTTTTCAGCTCCACCACTTCAAAGCTCTGCAACTTTAAATTGAACGTTGAACGGACAATACAATATTGAAGCCACTTTATTACTTATTTTATTAATATCAGAAAGTTCGGAATCGAATCGAAGCTTTTTACAGAAATGAAAGGGATAACGTTGAAAGGACATTGTACATAAAAAGATAGAAAACCAATCAGTTGATAGAGCTTAAAAAGCTATCAAAATCAAAGCACTTTGACAAACAACAACAATTATTCTGAGTTTGCCGACTTGTATAACAAGTCTTTTATCTGTTACATTCCAAAAATCAAACACAAGATCAAAATTAAATTGGATTATAAAGAATCAAATGCACATCATTATGTATGCGCGTCACTCGTGCCGTTCCCAAAAACTTGAATTTAGTTTAGTTCGCCAATGCGGAGCTATGATTCAGTTAGCGTAGGGCTGGCTGATCCAATCGAAATATCGATTGCGTTTAATATTTCAGATCATAAGACTTAACCAATACAACTTATTTTTTAAGAAATCTCTTCCTATAAATTAATTCTTCGTTTAAGAGAATATAGCAGTCAGGATTTTAAATTAAATGAATAAGGATCTACAAATAGATTAGTTAAAAGGTCTCCGGAAACAGCTTTTCCTGTACCAATTTTACTTAAAATTCATTATGTAGGGTCATGGAGGCAACAGTGACTCGGTCGGCTACAGTGGCTCAGTCATGTTTCGACCTGAAGGCATAGGAATATATATTTGTCTCTTTTACCGATTCAAAGGTCTTGGTACCCGAACACGTTTAAACCAGTTTGCTCGCCGGTCAAGTGCCGTGCGGAAGGGTGAGGGAATGTTTTTTGTTTTCGCGCCCACTAAATTACATTCTAAGGTGAGTTTCGATTGTTTTCATATCTTTGTTTGTTGCTATAGGTAATAGCCGTTATATTTATCGGATAGTAGGTCTTGTATCAATTGTCTTTAATCCGAATTTTGACTTATTTGTTTTACATCTTGGTTTTTTTGATCAAATATTTACAAAATGGCGTAGAAGTACACAGTGACTCAACTTTAATACTTTTGTAGTTTATAGGAATTCAATATTTTTCTAACTTTAAATCGAATTTTGTTTTTTTATTTACAGAATGCCACGGAAAAAAACCGACAGAAAAATAGGGAAGAAATAAATAACGAAGAGATTGAGATGACTTAAGATCTTATAGGTAGCAATAAAAGTACTAAGAGTCGTGTTGAATTGTTGATTATAATAAGAATAGCTTGTGCAGTTTTGTTATTATTTCTAATAAAAAACTACGCGGAATGGGCATTTTCTTTTCATATAAATACTGCCGTACCACGTTAATACTGTGTACCACGGTAGTGAGTCAGTGTGTACACCTAGTAGTCCACAGTGGCTCAATTATCATTTTTTTGTTTTAGGTTCCTACTTTGACATAAGTAGTAAATAATGTAGAATCATGAGTGCTCAGTTACAGTTCAATAGTGTATCTAAAATGTGAGCAAATTTTAGGCCAATATTAAAGCGATATCTATTTTTATTAAGCTTCGAAAAAAAAGTGAGTCACTGTTGCCTCCCTGACCCTACCCAAAAGGTCTCGGAATTGAAATAATTAAAACAAAGAATTGAACTGCCTTGATTTCTTGGCACTGGTCATCCCTACCGAACTTAGCGTCCGTTCACATCACGTCCACACAAGGCGATTCCGACTAGGTACAACACTTTATTCAAACGTTTACATATGAATACTAATACGGAATCCAATTGAAGCGCGCTTGTGTAGTTCGTTCACGCGTGCCGAAGGACGAAACGTCGCCCGATAGCGTGCGTGACGTCCTGCTAACGAACTTTCTGACCCTATGATAGACTTGAAAAGGAATTTCTGATGGCCAATCACTAAAGCTTTACTGGAAAATCAACTTTATAAGCTACTGAAATTAGAGTTCTTATGATTTTAACATTATTTTTTTTACGAGTATGTAGAGTCACATTAACTTTTTGTACGAAACTTGGAAACGTAGCTAAGCAATGCTATCTTTAATCAACTTCGACTCTTTCTATCAAGCTTGCTATCAAGAGTCAAAACATAAAACCTTGTCGATTTTGTTCTAGCTTCTTGTTATAAAAACTTGTTCCCCGTGAATATTCGACACGGCGACAACGAACTGCGCAAGAGAAGACACAATCAATTTCAACGCAATGCATCGTATTAACACAGTATTAGCATGTTAGCATAGTAAATACTAAAAACAGGTTGATTCTAAAATGTGTTCTTTGTCAACATGGAATGCATAATCGACTATCGCTAATAATATCGGCAACTAGAAAGAAAGAAAGAAAGAAAAACATTTATTTGGTTCAAACTTAAAAAATATAACACACAGAATGAGATAACAAAAACAAGTTTAAGTTAGAACCAAAATTGGCCACCGCTCAGCATGTGTCATGCTCTGGAGTGGTAAATAAAACCAGAACACGACGCTGTTATTCTGCGGTGACCATTTTTGGAGAGAGCTGGAAACAAAATAATATGAGATGAGACAATACACAAAAAACAAATAAAAGAGAAAAAACAAAAAAAAAATACAATATTAAAAGAAAAAAAAAAGTAAATAGAGGGCGCCACCATCACATACGGGTTTTAGCAAAATTGGCGAAAATGCACAAGTTCACCGCCATCAACAAAGAAGAAGTTGTTTTGACATTTGCAAGAGGGCGCCACCATCAATTCAAATACTAAAACCACAGAATAATAACAAGTAGGTACTACGCTAAAACTTAAATTACATTATTTAAAAAACTAATAAAAAACAACACGGAGGTACAACTTCACTTTAATTCGGAGATCAAAAGCAACATGCCGTGGCTATAAGTCACAGTCCTGAAATAAAATTAAAAATTGGGAGAAAAAGAAAAAAAAAAAAAAAGTCAATCAGTCATGTCAATCATTCATCCGTCAAGTGTCAACATTTTATTTTTACTGCCGTTTGAGTGGGTGATTTTTAGTTTTGCAATAAATAAAAAATATGTGCATGAGCATGCGCTGCCACGCAGATGGAAAGTGACGTGGCAAAAAGTTTGGAGCATAAAACGTCATGGGACAGGGGCACCGAACGTTCTCCCCTCGCCGCGTAAGCATTCAGGGCCTCCGTCGGTGTTGGAATTACAATGTTCATACACGTGTCGCGCATAACCTAGACGTGAGTACATTTTGACCATTTGACTTCTGTATCTCTATTATGTAGGTTTTAAGCTTGTTTCTTAATGTACTCTTAATTTTCAGGGCGCGCATTGGCGGTGGTAGGTCATTCCAGCACCGCGTGGCTGCGAATCTAAAGGATCCCCTGAAAGCCACTGTGCGATGTTGAGGAGTGAGAAAGGTGTGTGTGCACATTCTCTTATTATATCTGTTGCTATCCTGTGCCCAAGCCAATTACACTCCATTCTCTGTCTCGAACAATGCGTCCAAATAAAACGAGACATCGGACACTGCGCAAGCTCCCGCGGTCGCACCTTATACGGGCATAGTAATTGCTGCAGAAAATCCTGTAATAGCTTATTCAATCGAACAAGCCCGCCGCGTGTTGCCTTTCTGGGCTGCCTGTTCTAGAACTAAAAGCACTTAAAATTACCACCGCTTTATATGTTGCCGCAAGAAATAATTTGACGCGTTTCGCAACGGAATGAAGTCATGCGCATTCGTCGAAGCCTTTTGAATTACGAAGATGGGAGACGAAGTTTGCAACTTTTAATTTGTAATTTATGTGCATAAATACATATGCTTTACAAACATTGATGAAATCAAATGTAAATATAAGCTGGAGCAAGAAGAACAGATTGTAACCAAAATAAACCCCGAATCCGGACAATGAAATAAAGGACACATTTTGTGAAGTATCTTTAATTTAAACAATAAGTTAAGCACTCGACATACAAAAACACTTGATATTTCGTGGAATCCCCAACAAAACAACAAAGAAGTTATGAACAAAAATAATACGATGTTGAAAAGGAACTATCTTCCTCTGTTATATGATTGGACAGGCACGAAAGCGTGACGGCAGACAAAAAGCTAGTATCACTCTATTTGGCGCCACTACAAACGCACAATTCATTTCTGATCGCATTGTCTGGGAAACAATGCCGGGCGGTTGAGTAAGCTCTTTGTGATATCCGCGTCCTCCAAGGATGAAGGTAGAGCCACCTTCGAAACTAACTTACCCTCAGTTTTTGTAACAAGTGGGACATAGGATACGATACTTCATAAGTATTGTGACCAAAGATTCTATATTGTCTTCTTTGTTGCAAAAAGAATGCTCCATGTCGTTATACTTTATAATATGTAGGTACCTACTAAAATATTGAAGATGCCTTTTAAAAGACAAGCTTTTGTTGGCTTCATCCAATGAGTGATATTTTTTCTTTATAAGACAAAATCGCATGAACAAACTTTTGTTAATATTCTAAACACGATTCAAACACCTGGCCAGTTCCATATTATTAGATGATCAAACGAACTTACCAAGTGAAGTTCGATCTGAATTATCCTGTTTTCGCCGAAGAGATTTATTTTACCGTGTAGTACCCCTGTACGACAAGCCAATCCGCACACAATATTCAGCGTAGTAGTAGTAAAAAACAAAAGAGCGGGCAACCCCACCCCTACCACGCTGTGGGCTCGGTGTCCGAGCGGTCTCATTATATTTAGAGAAGAGATGACATTGACGTTTACCTCCAGGGAAGAAGATATAGAAATCTTCGGGTTGGGAGGGACCTTAAATCTCTTCGGCGAAAACAGGATAATTCAGATCGAACTTCACTTGGTAAGTTCGTTTGATCATCTAATTATCCTGCTTTCGCCTCCGAGATTTATTTTACCGTGTAGATGTTTAGAGCATGGATCAATGTCCATGTTAAATGGTTAAGAGAGTAAATGTCAATGTACTAAATACATAATAAAGCAATATTTTTGTATTATAATCGTATTGCATCACTTATTCATAACAATAACAAGTATCACGGTCTCAACAAGATTTTGTTCATTATAGAGTATTATTATATACATTTATTTGTACTTCTATTAACTGTTAAGTACGACTACTGATTGTAAAAAGTTGCCAAGACAGTTGACAGAGCATCCTGTCTATCCAGCACACTGGCTAATTGTGTCAACGTTGACAGCGGCGCAAACCGCAGGCCATACTGCCGCGTGTCGCGTGCTGTGTGGGCCGAACGCCCTCGTGTCGACCCTCCTTTCCTATATTTATCCAGTTTCATCTCAGAACTGAGCTTGACGACGGTAGTGGTTAACACCGAATCGATCACAGTGACTGCAAGGCTAACACTCTGATTGTTGTAAAACATAAGCTCACTTGCATTTTAATTAAATAAATAAATAATGTGGTTAATTAAAACTTATTAATTTATTTGGATACAGTTTGACCAGTATTCCAAAACAGTATTAATTTGGATTCCAAGTAACACTGTTGCGAGGAAAAAGTTTGGTTTCTATTTAATAGCACTATTTAATAGCAATCTTTTGATTCTTGAAACCTGACCTATAAATTATAATATTTATTTAAATAATTATATATTTCAATAAATTATATGATTTCACTAACGATATTGCTAAGCGGTGGTTATTTAATGTTATTATAGGATGCACCCGACTTTAGAATATGCTAAGAAAATAGAGTAAGGTAGGTACAATGATGTAATTGAGCATTGTAAAAATATTTATTTGTCAGTCATTTGGTGTAGTGGTTTCGAAACGGACTACTATGCCGAGAGGTCCCGGGTTCGATCCCCGGCCGGGCAGAAATTGAATTGATACATTTTAATTTCTGTGATGGGTCTAGGTGTTACTATGTATAATATGTACTTATGTATATAAAAACGGTATTTAAGTATGTTTATATCCGTTGTCTAGGACCCATAGCTTTGCTCAGTTTGGGACTAGGAGCGTAGTGTAAAATGTCGAAAGAAGGATATTAAAATTTATTTATTATTTGCGGAGTGTATAGCGGAGTCTGGTACGTTTTGTTTGATCAACGACTGCCAAATACAAAACTCACTGCCAAGGAAAGGTAAGCTTAAATGGGCAATATGGTACTACTGATGTACCTGTTGCCCCGGCATTCTATTTTATTTTTATTTTTTATTTATTTATTTTTAGTGAAAAAACGTATTAACGTCTAAAAAAAAATGGTCGCCATTCTAAGGCGAATTAATTGGAATTAATTCATGTTAATCGTGTAGAAATCTCTACGCCAGACGATAAAATATGAATTATGACTAAATATCAAACAAAGTTCAAGAAACAAAAAATAGTTTTATGTCATGTACTGAAACCAAAGCGTCTAACATTTTCTGAGACAATATTAAACCAAGCTCCTACTCCGTGTCTTTATTCAGACACCTTGATTCAGTCAGCTTCAGTATTATGACTGTGATGATTGAATTTTTATAATCATGTTAAGAAAAAATAACAAAATACTAATTCTCAATTTATACTTTATAGAAAGGGAAGAAAGACTCATTCATTATTATGAGTTTGTGGCAGCGTTATCGATTCGTAAAATAATATCGCATTATTTTTTGGTATTATTAAAAAATGTCCTTAATCTAAATTGAAGGTTACAAGTAGTGGTAGTACTGGTAGGTACCTACATAATACATAGTTTATTTTATGTGGTTGATTCGTTCTTTGACTGACCAAAGTCCACTAGTCCGGTTGTTATTACAAGCGGCCCGATTTCTTTTTTGATGCGTCAATAATTTTCTATTACATTGATTACAATGTAATTATTATTGTGTTATATTTATAAAGACATAGTTATTATCGCTTTAACGCATAATTAGATACTTTGCTTGTCTAAAAGATTTAGCAAGATAAGAAATGATTCAATGTATTTCATGATGTCGCATCTCTTCTTATGAGAATTCTAACGTTATACATAAATAATTTATACGAACCAATTGTAAAACAGTACATGGAGTTAAAACTGACCTTTTTTTTTTTTTTTTTTTTAGTAAATAAATAATAATAATGATGATGAAGCCTTACTTTGTAAGACTATCAATAGTATTATTAGCATTAATCATACATTGATTAGTAGGTACAAACCTACATAATAATGTTTTTCCAATACAAGAAAAAATGACATCATCTTATGTACCGATACCGATACAGTTTAAGGAAGCTCTTAGATTTTATCTATTATTTATAGATACAAGCTGGTGAGACGTCATGAATAAAAAATAAACTTTGTAAAAATATCAGGGCTAAAGCAAGGCCGCAAAGAGACAAACAAAAATGTTGCCTGTTTGTTCAGATACAAAACAAACATCCGTTAAAATAAGACCATAATTCTATTTGCTTTTCAATGGCTATCGTGTTTATGTAATAAACATATTATATTAATAAGTTTCTTTAAACCATAAATGAATCTTTTGTTAAAAGTTTAATTGCGGTTAAAATATCATCCCTTTTGAAGTGCTTAAACCACAGAAACTTTGTTTAGCATCTTATATAAACGCTATCTAAGTCCACCATCAAGGAACATTTTTTTTTTTTTTTTTTTTTTTTTTTTTTTTTTTTTAACAAGTGGGTAATCTCAGAATGTACTCGTGTCGACGGATGCGATTAAGAATATTCTTAATATCAACGTCTCTGCGCCGACGTGTATAATTATTTGTTTGTATAATTAATTATGTTTACTCGCATGGTTATGATGATTATGAAAAAAATCATCTGGGTTCGATTCGGGAATCGAATAGGTATCTCGGTACAATAAATTCTGTAACCGGATAATATGTACATTGCATTTAAAATAAAAATATTTTAAGCGGCCAGCACATACCTGTACATAGATGGTGCGTCGTCTAGGGACGCGGGTTACCTTGGTGTTCTGGTCGGTCTTTAATGGCGCTTCCCGCGTTGCGCTGGCAGCGCTGGGCATGCGGCGGCGGCGGCGCGGCGCTGCGGCGTAAATAAAGGCGCCTGCGCTTGTGGAAGGCGGCGTGGTTGCGCCGCGGGCGGGTGATAGGTCTTAGCCCATCATACCATACAGCAGGGCGTAGCTTGTCGGTACGGCCTCTGTATAAAGCCTCGATTCACACAGTTATGCGAACGGCTAAAGCTTAAATTATATATTCAGTGCAGCAGCCTGGATTAGTTGTCATATCAAATAAATACCTCTTTTCCCGTTTTAGAGGATTATAATGAGTTATAGTTGTCGACCGTCGATGTAATTGGTCGACCGACCGGAAATGTAGAAAGATCTTTGTAAGTTTCCAACAAAAAAAATGTGAGACTGATAAGTACTCACAATCACAATGTCAGTTAATATGAGTCGTTGCATAGAAAACACGACATATTGTCATACTTCATATATAAAGTAGGCATTTATTTCCACTTCGACTCGGTTCGGTCAACAAACCGGCCTAAGGTTTATTTAGGATCTTTTATTCTGACCTTATAATAGCAAGTAATGAATCTACATAAATGCACTTTGAATTTTGATCTGATACTTATTTCTTTCTTACTAGCCTTTGTATTTAGACCAATATCGATTGGTGTAATGTATAAAAATACGAAACAACAAAATTATTCAGTTACCCTTTGTAGCATTGAACAATGTGTATGGCCACAGGGTCATCGGTCGTTATAAAAGCAGGCGGAGGCTCGACTGGGGCGAGTGCGTCCGCGGCGCCGGGTCATCATGCTCCAAGACGGTTGATGGTTCATAAGGTGTAAGGCCAAGAAGGCAAGCTCTTAATGTGGGTAGTTTCGTAGAAACGCAACATTTTTCTGTATGAGCTCATTATGTTCTGTTTTTACGGCTTTTAAAAATGGCCGAAAAGAAGATACTTAACTCGTAAAAGTGAATAATATTACAATACCTGGCTATCTCGGTAGTTAATATCTCGTTTTTACTCGCTAGAGCAAAAAAAACGGCTACTGGTTAAAAAATAACCGAACATAAAGTGGCTGCTGGTTAATATCTTGTATTAACGCTACTGGTTAAAAAATGACCCGCAAAAATGACCGAATATAAAGTGGTTGCTGGTTAATATCTCGTATTAACTCGCTAGAGCAGAAAATGGCTACTGGGTAACATCTCGCATTACCTCGGAGAAAAAAATGGCTACTGGGTAACATCTCGCATTACCTCGGAGCAAAAGAATGGCTACTGGGTAACATCTCGCATTACCTCGGAGCAAAAAATGGCTACTGGTTAACATCGCGCGTTAACTTGGAGCTAAAAATGGGTCAAAGTTACGCGTCGTGTCACAACGCTTATAATAAAAATGTACGAGCACTTACACAAAATAGTTGTTACAACCAACCTTGTGTTGGGTCTAATTCTCGTCACTACACTGCACAACTTAAAATAATTACGTTTTTTGTCGGTAAAAACGTCCTGGTGACGTCACTTAAGCATTTTTCTTATACTGCGTGCGGTCGTTGCGCGTGCGCACAAAGGAATGAGACCGCTCGGACACCGAGCCCACAGCGTGGTAGGGGTGGGGTTGCCCGCTCTTTTGTTTTTTACTACTACTACGCTGAATATTGTGTGCGGATTGGCTTGTCGTACAGGGGTACTACACGGTAAAATAAATCTCGGAGGCGAAAGCAGGATAATTATTCTTAATTTTCAAATATTATGTACCTGACCAGTCTTTTATAACGAATACTTTGTGGTCATGATAGCTACCCATGACACCATATTACTCCTTCGTCCCTAACCTAAGATCAAAGCGTCCCTTCGACACTCGATTTCGGTTAAAACGCGTTAAAGGAAGGCATTGTGAAGCCCTGTATGGAGCAAAAACGATTGATGGCCTATTTGATCGGTGAGGATGAAAAGATTAGATTATTAAGACTAAAAAGGGGAATATAAAGCAATTAAGGTCACTGGTAGTAGACAGAAGTTTAAGTGCGGAAATATCAAAGCAACTTTTGTACGAGACCCCTCTTCGGGGAATCCATTTGGCATTAACGATATAAAAAGTAAATTACATCTGAGTACACTAAGGTATTCTCTCGTTAACATGTTTAGTCTAATCGACATAAAACACAAGTTTTATTTCCAAAACTTGAACTCCCAAAACACTGAACTTAATACATTAACCCCGCACGTGTTATTTGTTACAATCGCAAGCAGACTAAACAGAGAAATTGTAGCAAATCTCTTGCAAACAATGCACCTGCAAACTTGAAATTCGAATCCACGGTTTTGTTATATTTTAAATTCCGTATAGTGCAACAAAGGACATTGTCAGAAACCGCCTAAAAAACCGCCCAAAAACATTAACCCATCATAATTATTTTCTATTTTTTTTAATACATTAAGCACCCTTTCATTCTAATGGACACTTAAGCATTGAAAAATTAAATAAATAAGTCTTTTAACGTTTATTCTATAATACTATTACAACTTCCGGACGTTTTGGTGCGTGGCATGGTCTAAAACCTATCAAGTTCCATAATTTTTGCCGATAAAATCTGTACGAGGCATTACCGTACTTTATTGCTGGGAGTCCATGTATAGTGATGTTCCTGCGGCCATCATAGACAATAAAATATCGATTTTGAAAATAAAATAAATCGATTAAACTGCTTTGAAGACTAGATTTGCGTTAAAAGCTAAAAAGATATTGACAGTTTGACACTATTACAAGAAGATATCTAAAGTGTCCAACTGGTCGAAGGTCGTAAATAAAATAAAAATAATTAGGACCATAAACTGATATTCATGGTATCATAACTGTAAAAGTGTCAGAATCCGATGTTGAATCCAATGCCAGTTGAAGTGTGAGAAACATATTTTTTTTTTTTTATGTGACAGGAGGCAAATGAGCAGACGGATCACCAGATATCAACCTAGTATAGTTGCCAGTCTCTCATAATCTATGCCAATGAGGGTTTTCGCGATTGAAAAATCCGCCAGATGGCAATACGTAGACGTGAGGTCCAAATGCTGCATGATTGGTTATTTTTGACATGACATTGACAGATATCCACCAATCATGCAGCATTTGGACCTCGCGTCTACGTATTGCCATCTCGCGGATTTTTCAATCGCGAAAACCCTCATTCATAGCACATGTATAATAATAGACCAAATGAACTTTTATAGATTGTGAAAGAGAAGATAAAGATTTTATTATTTTATTAAAATCTTGCCACGAGGTAGTTTTTCAGTAGAAACCAGGATTGGATAATCGCTACAGGCAAGTATCAGAACATTTTATAAATATTTTTAATCGATTATATCCATGTGAATCGTTTTAATAAATTGTCATTTTACTTTTTCAATTAAAACTTTTTCAATCCCTAGTCTTGTCAAACTGTCATAATGTCAACAAATTATAAATGTCACGTCAGTTGACTCAATTTCAGTCTTCTGTGCGTTTATTGTATTTTTATTTCAATGAAATAGTGCTAAAGGGTTAGTACTAAAACTGAAAGCCTTTTTTCAGAAAGAAAACCAATGTGGTGCCCTTATTATTCATGCTGTTTGAAAGTTACAAGTCAGTGATACAGAGTTGCCGACATTATAACTCCGTAGTGATACCATACCAAAGAAGAAGTTTTCCTAAACACTTGTGTTGTTTTTATATGTGATCGAATAAAAAGGATTAATTCTACTGCTCAAATGGAATAACTTATCCCAAGAGACCGAATATAAAAAAAACCTCTCCATAGAAATTATCACCATCACGAGGATGTGAATTTTTTTGAGAATTTGATATTGGTCCTGTAAGAAAAGTAGTTGTATTTCAGTAGTAGAATCAACCCTTCTTGTTTCATCAGCAAGAGTAACTATAAAAACGCCCTGTAGGTAGGTATTATTAAGCTGAAGAGTTTGTTTAGTGTCAAAGACTGTCACACAGTGTAACTTAAATTGGCATATTATGATAATGAACATAAAAACTTAAATAAATATTTATGTTAATATTTTTTCTATTTATTTATTTTCCCAAAGCTTCACAGTGACAGCTGAAACAGCAATACTGTTAACAAAACAGTAAAACTAAACTTGGAACAAACTGTTACAAATATGAGGGGTTTAATATTTTACAAATTAAAATAAAACCGCATGTTGCTTTACTTTCTCGTATAGGTAATAAATGTAATTAATGGCTAGATTATTAATGTTACTTTGTTACCCTCAATAGTGAGGAAATCTTATAAAATGGTAACCCTGATTTTTATTGTCATTCAAGTGCTCTTTCTTCGCATAGGCTTCTGTGATTTGGCCAAGGGCCACACACATTGCGATAACATTATGCGACATTGATTTGACAGCAGCGGAGTGAAGTCTTGCGACTATGCAAAATGATACCTGTAATCGTAGCGCATACAGACATAGACGGGGCGGGGCACATAGCTCGTAGAGCTGATGGCCGCTGGGGCAGGAAAGTTCTTGAGTGGCGACCACGAGCCGAAAGACTTAGCGTGGGCAGGCCTCCCACTAGGTGGACCGACGATCTGGTGAAGGTCGCGGGAGGTGCCTGTATGCGAGCGGTGCAGGATCGGTCTTCGTGGAAATCCTTGGGGGAGGCCTTTGTCCAGCAGTGGACGTCTTTTCGGCTGAAACGAACGAACGAACGATACGTATTACCACTATTTACCAGACATTACTATTTATTGCATACTCGCCGGATTACACGTAGGAGCACGCGCGTAACAGCTTCGGCCTTGCATTATTATAAGATCTTGTTCCGCCCTTTTACGAACTTCCTCCGTGAGGATATCCCCGCCGAATTCTATGATGAACCTATCAAAAGTCATATTCTGCAATGTCAACCCACCACAAGGTGGACCGACGACCTGATAAAGGTAGCGGGAAGGCGCTGGATGCAGGCCGCTACCAACCGTGCGATGTGGAAGTCATTGGGGGAGGCCTATGTTCAGTAGTGGACGTCCTGTGGCTGAAATGATGATGATGATGAAGAAATGAATGAAAATGACAAATCTTCGAACGTGTATAATACCGTGCCAAACTATTGCCGTTTTTGTTGTAAAGATCATGCAGCGCTACTTGCGGATATTATTGGAAAGAAAACTATGTGGGCTCTAGATCTGAAGCCGCTTTAACGAACACGAAGTGCTCATACAATGCGGCGTATTTTCTTCCAGTCTTTAGTCAGGACTTTAGTCGAATTAAAACCCCGGTTGAACGTGATATAGCCGCACTAGAATACGATGCTTTTTTGCATAATCGCAAGACTTCGTTCCGGTGTCGACCGAATGTTATCATGATGTATGTGGCCCAGGGGTTACCGTAGCCGCTAAGGTTTGAAACTTCTTGCTTAAAATATTGTAGTCTTTGGCATAGACTACGATGGTAGTCATGGAGATAGGAGTTTGTTATCTCGTGTCAGATGTAAATGGTGAAAAGAAAACTCATGATTCGTGGTATTTTTATGTAATATGTAGGTATTTTATAAAAGTGGAACCCCGAGTGATCTCCAAAACCCATTCTATTATTATATACGATTCGGCTTCGATATCTATAATACAATAGGAGTTTATTTCATGTGTCAGATGACAAGGGTGGAAACAACCTACGATTCATGTTGTTTATTTACGTGGGCATATTGTAAAAGTGGAATGCCGAGTTGTATTTCTAAAACTTGTTCTATTATTTTATACTATTTGGCTGCGACTCGGCGTGACGACAATACAAAACATTTTTCGCGAATCGGTGTTCATACATTCACACAATACATTAGACGCCATGTTGTCATAAACGACATATTATAAAATCGCTGTGATTTAATATTCTTAATCATTAATTTTATGGCAAGTGTCCATCAGGAATCATTGTTCTTACACACAGAATCGTATTATTTCGCTTTCGGGTAGTAATATGTCAAAATTGTTGGTTCTTTAGGCGAACAATGTATGGAGAACGAACATTGTCCTTTTGTATTCTCGATCGAGCCGTTCCCGGTAGAGCACGTGATTGCGTTCTGAATCGAATGACTCTATAATGCGGTAGTCGAGTAATTTCATCGATTGCGCACATTAGCACCGATCGGCTCATTCATCCTCACATTATAATCGATTCATTCATTACGCGGCACTATTGCAACGTTGTTATTACTAGCGGCCATTACGTTTCCCGCGTGCGCTCTTTGAACAACATAATTACCGTGGTAATTAGAATTTCTGAATTATGATAATGCTGCTTTTTGTTCCCCGTCTCCGGAGATGGATCGTCGTGGTTGTAAATTGGTGGTTTTATTTTAGAGGTTTTGAAAGCGTGGATGCTTTTCTCTGAATGGCACAAAGAGAATTTTTGACAAAGACATAATGGCCACAGGTGCTCAGCGGAGGGAGCGACAGGTGAATGAAATCACACGTGCAAAAACGGACGAATAATGAATCCATAATGCTTCTTAATGTATATCTAAGCATTTATACGAGATGGCATTGTCATTATGGATCCATGGCCTGAAACCTTAATGATTTTATGCTACAAGATGATGAATATTACGTTAAAGAATAAATACCGTTTTCATCGCTGTACGAGCGTCTTTTTGAATTCGAAAAGACAAAGGAAAACCTTATTTGGTCCTAAAAACCATACTACAGACAGACACTGGCTGGCACTTTAAAAACGGAAAAAAAAGAAAGACATACCTGAGATCGTCTCGACACAATAACGCACTTTATCAATACACTACGAGTCGTGTTTCCCTCACAGGTGGCTGCACAAGACTGGCCGGTTTGGTTGCGCCTGCCCTGCCCCCCGCGGGTCCCTGAATGCAGGGCCCCCGAGGGGTGCGGGTCCGGGCCAGGTCAGCTCGTGCGACAGGTGGCGCGTACGCACGGCTTACCTGCCGACGTACCTGCGATCCGGTCGGTCTCCAGATTAATTGCTCGAAACGGACAGAAGGGTCCCGAACACCCGAATTGTGGTTACTTTGCATAGAATTATTAATGAAGACATAAAGAGGTCGGTGGTATGTAGAGATTGGGATCGGAATACAATCTTAACAAAATCAGGAATCAAAATGGAATAATACGGAATTGGTATCAAAACCAACGTAACCGAAAAAAACAAAAATATCACACGCGTAATAGACTCATTTCCACGAAGTAGAGATTTACTTGAGAATTCAGATTAAAACCTCAAACGTGTAACGGATTGAATTTTGATTTTGAAAATAACAGTTTTGATACATTGAAACTACAAACGTATTCACATCCCAACATATTCGTATTCCATCATGTATTCTTGGCCTTACAAGTCTACACAGCTGAGCACTAAGCTTAAGAAAATTGTTATTTCGTCCAAATGAGTGAAGATAATCAAATAATTCTCATTTTCACAGCCAAGTTCATATTTAATTATTAAAGACATTAGCGCGAAAGTAATATTGAATCTACGAGGCTTCGATTCCTTAATTAAATCTGCCAGCAATTTTAAGGTGGAATTGAATTTATCTTCGATAAAATTAATTACTTGAGTATCGAGTGTAACTTTAACGGTGTGCAAAAGCTCATTTCATTCCAGGGTTCATTGGATTGGAATTGATACTAAATCATTAGTGCCTATAGTTTTATTGAAGTGTTAATGGAATTTGTTAAGTGTAAAAATATTTATAGCAAAATAGATTTTGTGAATTGCTCGTTAACTGTAAGAAAAAAGTTAATTACTTTTTACACATGAAAATGATCTTTATGCCTGCAAAACAAACAAGTGTGAATTTATGGGATATTCACTTCAGTAAAAACAATTTGGTTTTTTCAGTTTTAACGTGGCATTTCCATAAAAAACAAATCGAAGTGGTCAGTTGGCCAGTTCAATTAATTAATTTTCTACATGAATATATCCAGAATTAAATGCACAATCAACCTTAATTATAATATTTTTTGTTCTGGGAAAGAATACAATTAGCAAGCGATCCAGAAGTTAGATTTTATGTAGAGTCATGACTCGTGACTTTAGATTTGTAAAACTATTAAGGCTTGGTCTAAGTAAAAACGAGTTATAAAGCAGTATATCAATCACGTCAGTGATTCATCCAACATTTCGGTTGAGCTCATAGAAAATGGCGGTTCCCATACCCGAGCAATCATTCTGCCTACACCGCCGTCTTTAATTTGTAAACCCATACTTGGGCTTTACGAACCATTAGGCTCGTTAAACAGAGAAATTGACCGAATCAAGGTAAACTCATTTGCATACACGAATGCCATTGGTTAGAAACACCCGAATTGTAGACGCCAGCACATCAAGCTTGACACTGTGGGGTTTTATGTAGTTAAAATAGGGTTGAGTTTGCAACATAAGTTTATAGTCTGATATGCTGTCAGTTAACCTACTCGTAATGGTATATATCAGGCAACGTAATTTAAAGGAAAGTGGGGTATACATTTTAAAGAATTTCAATTATATCAAGGGTTATTGTTATTTGTTAATTGGCTGCAATTGTCTCGATTCATCATTGCAAACACAGACACAAAAACTTGTCGACACGAAATGTGTTAACCCGTGAGACTAATGCTTTTTCAGAAAATAATTTTGAATAAACAATCAAGAACGCCAGTACCCACCACCTAATACTTCTATAATACGGTTTTGTGACTATTAAGAATTTTTTCTTTATATCTTAAAAACAACGAATCGAACATCTTTATAAATATAATATATTAAGTATATTAAGTGTTTATTCATAATATGCAAAGCAAATCTCAAGGTCTTTACATCATCTCTTATCAACTGAAGCATAAAATACTATTAAATGTATAACTTTCCTACTATATTATATAAACCAAATAAATACACCTTTTCTTGCCCAATATAGACACAAGTATACTGTATTTTACAATATTTAATAATTTACCTTTCTTGGCAGTTCAAATACAACATGAGAGCGGTCAGTACTCTATAATAATATGCGTGAGTATAATAGAGTTGAGGAAAAACCCACACCCGTAAAATTTGCTTCGAACAAAGTATGTAGATGCCAGATAGTCACGGCGCGCGAGTCTTACGAAACTAGCGTTTAGTTAAGAAGGAAAATATTCACTTTGACGAGTTAGAAACCTCTTATGTAAGTCAAATACCGCAAGGAATATAATTTCCAAGGAATAGGCGTTAAGTAAATCCCAATAATTCGATCGAGAAAACGCCTCTGGGAAATGGATTATCGTGTCACAAAAATAGTTTTTCAATAAATTGACTCATGTTTTTTGCGAGAGCCTTAGTGCATGAATCAAAATGTTAGTCACACGATCGCCTACAGATATTGGGAAGACTTGCGTCTTAATAATATGAGTAAGAATGATTAAATCATCAATTATTTTTTCATTATAAGATTATTATCTTCGTTCGTTTCAGCCAAATGACGTCCACTGCTGGACAAAGGCCTCCTCCAAGGTTTTCCACAATGCACGGTCCTGCGCTGCCCACATCCAGGCTCTTCCCGCGACCTTTACCAGATCGTCGGTCCACCTAGTAGGAGGCTTGTCCACGCTACGTCTTCCAGCCCGTGGTCGCCACTCGAGAACCTTTCTGCCCATTATTATCTTAATACCCAAAACCTTTTTTCAGCCTGCGAAGTGTCGGCAATCGACACAAATCTTTAATTAATGCTCTGGAGAGGTCTTCGCACAAATTAGGGAAACCCCATAGAGTAATACGACACCATAGCTTTAACTATATCGTATTAGAAGTGATAATATTGTAAATCCTACACATTGAAGAAGAGCGTCATTAACATGCGTCACAGCAAAGGTCAACGGATTAATACGTAATAATCAAATATTTCACTGTGTGTTTTAATATTAAAATAATCCTAGCGGCCACTTCATTTACATCACTAAAATAAGTAGATTCAGAAGTTTCATTTCGTAATTTAACAACAAACCAAAAACGACTCTACATCGATAAAACTTTTCGCCAAAATAATTAGGCTGTTATTGTAAAAACCTCTCCTATGAATACATCAAAGTAAATTTGTGTAGATAAGTAAGAATTACAAGCATAGATTTATAAACACTGACCCCCTTAATAATAAAAGTTACACCCTAGTTGAACTCTGGCTTAAGTTGTCATTTAGTATGGAAATGTCATTTTAATCCAGTGCTCATCCTAGGTGTAACTTTTTATTAATAAAGTACAGTTTCATATAGTAACGAGCCTACTGTAATAATATTTGTATTGCCACAAAACAAAGACCACTTTACATTAAAACGAACTCCATAATTTGATAACCACCGGCCGTGATATAATCTGTGTTTTGTGGGCGAACTAATAAGAGTAGGTTATTCCAAAAATTGCGGGTGATTATTCTAAAAGCAATCGGCAAGTCAAGGCCAGCGGGATAGCAGATTTTAATTTAATAATGTATCAATTTGCATATTTAAATGGCCCCATAAGTAAAAAAAGAGATTATGACCTGTCACGGTAGACACTGATCTACATTAATGTGAAAATAGTGACAAATGTAAGACACGTGACTATTTTACATTATTATTATTTAAAATGAGTTTATCTATATCCTCCTCCTGACATGAAGCGAAGTCTGTGCCCTCTAAACTATAGTACAAAGTCCTAATTACAAAGGATAAAGTATAACTTAGCATACACTCTTAACATGACTCCAGTTGCAAAAATAATACTCATTGTGTATGTCATCTATGTCACAAAATCAGCCTTATAAAATAAAAAGAGCTTAGTTCTAATTGAATTCACCCCGCAATGAAGTCTTACGTGAAGATTTAGTTCAAAGCTACTCCGCAAAGCTCAAATCTCGGCTACACTTTCCGGGATATTTCATTATTCAGATATAAAATAGCCATTCAAATTCTTTCCATTGAATATTCAGATAATTTTCAATTTCCTCTTCATTTCTTTGTTTCCTTCCAGTAAATTCTCCACTGAATCTTTTATTGAAAGTTCTGGACGTCTTACAAAAGGTTATCTCTATTAAATATAGGATCTTCAAAAGTTGTTGCCTCCATAAAAGTCCATCTTAAAAGATGAGTGTCTATGAAAGC
Source organism: Ostrinia nubilalis (assembly GCF_963855985.1). NCBI lineage: Eukaryota > Metazoa > Arthropoda > Insecta > Lepidoptera > Crambidae > Ostrinia > Ostrinia nubilalis. The sequence continues at coordinate 2,465,232 of NC_087088.1, read as the reverse complement.
GTTGTTTCAAAACAAAAATGGGACAAAAAACCCTTATGGGTAGCTCAGGTAACAATACCTTCTGAGAAATAGGATGAAGATTTCTATAGACCAGTTGGAGTTGTAATGCATGGTACGAGTAGTTAAGTATCGTTATAATGACAGTTCTTAGTTTAAACGTAAGGCTATATTTCAAGTTAAAGTTTGCCATATTTTTAACAACGCCCTAACTAAGAATTAATTGTAAAGGCTGATTTTGTAGATGTTATTTTTACCAGACTGTGCCAGATGGAAGGTTATGTTTTTTTTTTGTAATTGATGAATCTTTGCTCACATTATTTATTAATATCTCCTAGATATTTAAGGAAATAGTGTAGATTAATATAAAATAAAGCGTTATAGAATTATGGTACACCCTGAAGGGTTTAAATATAATAGAAATTCCGTACTTTAAGGAATGCTTTATATTCCGTGAACGTTTGATGCCGACATTATATTTACGGAAAATTCGTTGTAATATCAGTATCTAAACTTCCTATATTATTAGCAAATACAACTATTTTCAAAATAATTCATAGTCGCAGTATTTTTGATAACAAAGGCGTGTTTAACAAAAATCGTAATTTCATGGTTTATTCTAAAATGCATACGGATGCGGAACACTTGTGCGGAATACCAAAAGGTATGACAAAACCAGAATTTTTATTGCCTTAAAACAAGTGTGCTGGTCACGCGCAGCTCTAAATTTAAACCACACGTCACAACACCAGCAATGTCAAACATTTTAACATGATTTGCCTCTAACATACGCAATTCATTGAGAATTTATAAAAACGAATGACATTTTAAAAGACAAATGTTTAAATTATAATATCAAAATATCTGTCTGCATTTAGAAATTAAAGATAAACCAAATTACCTTCAAATTCAAAACTCTATCATCTTTTTGCGCGCACAAATGAAGCTATTAAATATACACGGTCAAATGGCCAAGCATGCAGATTGTACGGTCAATTTGTACATATAATTATATATATAAAAATGGTCGTAAAGTATGATTCTCGATAGACACTTCACATGGCATGGCGTGCGAACGACGCCGATGGATCGCATTGATACCGCGGACGCGCCGCGCGAGCGTGACGCCGCTTCTAATGCACCTCGGGGTAGGTGCTCCACGATACACCACAAATCAGGGATAAAAAAGAACAAAAATAATAATAAAACGTACCTCGGGGTAGGTGCTCCGTGATATACCACAAATCAGGGATACAAAAGAACAAAAAAATGATTTAAAACCTCGGGGTATGTGCACCACGATACAAATGAGAGATAAAATGGAACGAAAAAAGAAATTAATAAATCGTATAAATGATGAAAAAGGACGAAAACGAAGATATAATACACGTAACTTGATAAAAATAATGTCACGTTAAAATAAATTGCAAGAAGAACATTTCAACACTGTTATAAATAATCAAGAGTATCTGTGTTAATAAACCACATATCTATTACATTATTTCATACAAAACAATAAAACATTTGGATAAGCTAAGAGTGAAGTACGAATACCTTCACTCCAAGAATATCAAAGTAATAGATATTAACAAACTCCAAGCAATCAAATCAATTAAAAAAAGCTTTCATTTTAAGACTACTCAACTATCAACACTACAATGGACGAATTGGAATTATTTTATCTCGTGTAATTTTACAAAACTCTACAGTCAGTGACTGTAACGAGACGGCAGCCCACCAGTGAATAATAAAAAGTATAGCCAAGAGCAAATTGTCAATCTTAATTTGCGAAACAAAAAATAAAAAGCCGCAAAATTACAATCGTGAAAACTCCAATAGCATTCACACAAATTCAGACAAACCGTACCGTTTCTAATTCAATTTAGCTATCAGCGTCAAATAGGGTTATCACTGTAAATATAGTGAAACTAAAAGAGGTTAAAGAATTTTTAAACAGTCGATAAATGGCAAATTTTATACAGTGAGTAATGAGTATTTGTTCCAATAGTTTATTTTAGATTATAGATTTCAGAACGTCTTCCTACGTTTTCAGTAATATCCGTACTTGTGATATAATAACGATAGTAAATAACTCTGTTTATCTGTTTTTCTTTTCTTTTTCCACTAAATCTGTAAATAAATTTTGATTTAGGCTATCTCGAGTCAAAAAATTACCATGTGAGAACTATAAGATTTACGGTTGGCAGCCCTGGCGCCAAGTCGGAGTGAACGCTCTGTCGTTCACACGAGAAATTCACGGCCACTGCCTATGTAAATGGGAGACGCACCAATGACTAATTCTCAGTTAGACAGAATACAGTTACAAGAACAAAGGGGGAAGATTGTGATGAACACACCAATTAGTAGTCAAATGGGGATATTTTTGAATTTATACGATAATCACACACGTGTTGTTTGTTGCTAAAGATAGATAGACATGAGACGTTATTATAAGAAAATATTATTTTGCTGAAGGTATCTCAATAGATTTGCGTAGGTTAGTTTTATGCCGATTTTAAATAATTCTCACAAACATATTGCTTCTAAAATACACTTAACTATGATATTCACTGTCATATTATTTCTTATTTCACATTTTCAAACCAAATCCACTAATACACCGCATCATGAGAAATAATATCTTATCAGTTAACATTTTCAAACAACAATATAAATTTCACAACTACAAAAATATGAATTAACCTGCTTTTTAAAGAAATTGGGAATCCTAAAATCCTTTTGAGCCAAAATCACGGGCACCCTACGGATTGTTAGATTTTTCCGGGCGCATTCTTCGCCGACGCGGATTCACACGCCTCACATTCACGGTCAGTGGCTATGTAAATAGTGTAGGAACCCTAAACAATGAGGGTTCTTACGGGCCCATTAATTGGACACAATTTGAATTAATTAATAACTTCTAATTAGCCGCGGTACCTTTGGGGGAACGAGAAAGATGTGTTAATAAAAGTCTATTACTATCAAAAATAAATTTAAAACTTTCCCAAGTTACTAAGCCAACTTAGTTTCAGCCACACCTAGGCTAGGCCTAGTTAAGATTCACACATGATACATAGGTTGGAATTTATGTATTTATTATGTTGATAAAGACAGCAGAATGGTTTGATATCAACCAGAGCATTAAGTACTTTTTAATTTCTTTGTAAATTAGCGTAATTGTGATCCCAATTATAGAAATCACAAAGCAATTCACACATCACAAAAGTCACGTTATAATATCTTAAATTCGATCGTCAATTACGAACACGGAATTTTGTAAGATACGGAAAAATCCATTTACCTAATTCTGCTCCAAATATAGGAAACATACCTATATCTCTTTACCTATACATGTAGCTTATCACTGAGATGTCTGTACCTACATTATTTGACACTAAAATTTAAATAAAATCCTCAACAACCTTTTAAGCGTACGCAGAAACGAGGTTGCGCTTACGCAGCCGTCCAATTACAACAATTAGGTACAAAAATGTCCGCGACAGAAACGAGAAACCAGACGTTATTAACATTAAGTTGGCCAACTCTGATATGCAACTTATTTGTAAGTGCCGATACGTGGCGAAACCCGTGTGGTCAAGAAGATGGTGACGAAAGACGTAGGCCTTCGGGCTATGACCTATTTAAAAAGATTTTATACTTATACATTCGCTACTAACTGAAAAATATTAAAAATATAACTTCATACACTTATGTTTAAAGTTATGAAAGTTGCTCATTACTTCGATTTCTGATCTTAACAGCAAAATTATAGTCATTAAAGTATGGTCACTACCCATTCGTTAAATGCTTGATGTCTATCTCTTTAAACAGAGACGATTAATATGAGTTGGTTAGTTTTAAGATTAATATTAAAACTTATTTTTAGTGTGCTACAAAACAACAATTTGAGCACTGTTTACACAACTAAAACCAATATAGTGTCTATAAGGTAATCACGTAATAATATAGTTTTTAGTTATTCCTCCGTCATACATCAGCGTTTATAACTTCTTTTTAGTGTGCTACAAAATAACAATTTGAACACTATTTACAAAACAAATATAGTGTCTATAAGGTAATCACGTAGTAATATATTTTTTAGTTATTCCTCAGTCATACATCAGCGTTAGGTATACATCATCAAATTCGCATTAATAGGCCGGCTCGTGCTTATTTTGTAACTACCTTTTCTAGCTGTCAATCTTTTTGATTTATAACTCTAAATTGTACAATATCGTTTATAATGCATCTATTTCTTTCAAACTTAACAAGATACAAGTTAACAAAATATTAATTTATGTACCGTGAAATAAGAACATGAAATGTTGAAGTTTCCACGTGATGCTCAAACGTTATTTCGCAAGCAGTTGCTATTATTTATCATTACAGCGATTGTTGCTATTACGATTAAATTGTCAAATACTAGCCGTTGCCCGCGGCTTAGCACGCGTAATCTTGTGTTCATTAGAAATCTGCCAATTACGCTTTACTAAAAAGTGTCTTTTTAAATACACCTATATTTTCAGATGCCGTTTAAATCTAATATTTTTGTACCAAAAAAAGTTACTGGTAAATATTGTCTTTATAAAATACACTTTCAAACCAATCAATCAGTCAAACGCTCAGTGCTAACTGCAAGTTTTATACAGTGACTTGCTGAAAAGTAAAATTTAATTTATTTTCTGTTTCATAAAAAGTAAATAATTATCAAAATGCAATGTATTGTTGCAGCATTACAGAAAATGAAACTTCTTTCCCGATAGTTTCATCCAATACAATATTAGTATCTAATAGAAAATCCGAGAAATACGAGTCTGTATTTTTGTAATAAGGAAAATATAGGAATGTTATAATAAAATATTCGGGAGCAGATAGATTTTTTCACGTCCCACTTATTGTGAGAGCAAACGGAGGGGAAAATATGAGATACCAGCGTTCCGTATCGATATTAATCCATATCTGAGTGTATTATACTCGTAGCTGTGCGACACGTGACTTGTGTTGTGTTTTAATCAAGATGTTACTCTTATGGAAAATTAGCCGTACTTGTAGACCGCATTATGAATCTATGACTAAAAATAATGGAGTCCGTGATTAATCTAAATATTGAATTCAACCAATCACGTCTTGAAACGAATTGAGAGCGTCTTTTCAGGAATTTACGGTCCTTTGTATACTTTCCAATTCAGTGTGTAGTATTTCAAAACTACATCTACACTTTTCACTTAATTTCATAATTCCAATAGTACACATTTAAAATGTTTTTAACGTAACCAAATGAATATGAAGTCAAAAAATCTTCACTATCTTTACCAACTCCCTACTATTAATTTATAAAAATATCTCAATAAAATTAAGTAAAAAATTACATTCTCACAGTACAATTATAATATAACTAGCTGACCCGGTGAACTTTGTTCCGCCTTAATGGCAATAAATAAGCAGACTTTTTTTTATTTCGAACGGGGTAAAAAGTATCCTATGTCCTTCTCCTGGCTCTAAACTACCTCCCTGACAATTTTCAGCTAAATCGGTTCTGCCGTTCTTGAGTTATAAGTGGTGTAACTAACACGACTTTCTTTTATACAGGGTGTTAGGTAAATGGGTATATGAGCCGACACTAGCCCATGTTAACATGGCCATATAAATGGTATGGTGAAGTCAGAAAATTGATATCTTCATTTTAATTATTTTAATTTTCATACAAATCGGATTTTATAAAATTTATTTTTTATGAAAATTAAAAAAAATTAAATGATGATATCAAATTTCTGACTTCACTATACCATTTATATGCCCATGTTAACATGGGCTAGTGTCGGCTCATATACCCATTTACCTAACACCCTGTATATATAGATATGTGTAGCTATGGAAATGTATGAAACGTGTGTGTAATTGTAATTATGTATGGTAATCGTGGTGTGGCGCTCGGAACGCCCCTCCCCGTAGAGAAGACATCAACGCGCTCGACCGCGTCATGGATTTAATCCATACATTTTTATGGGAATCTCACACCAAAGAAATATTGAATTACTTTGACTTTAGAAATATTTACTTTAGCAGAAGTCATAAGTCTGTCAAACTCCATACAAAAAACAGTGGTTATGGTTATAGTTACTATTAAAGTAAGATGGTACAATTATTTTATAGTATACATATTTATTAGTATTTGTATGTAATTTTTGTACTTTAAAATACCGAAAGTTTGTCAATACACTAAATGCATAAAATATCTTCCATAAAAGATTTAAAGTTCAAGAAATCTTTTACTCCCTTTTTAAGTTCTCATGCTGGAATTGGAACTCGCGCCTTTTTTACGTGCCTCAGTTTTGTCTTGGATAACATTTCAAAACTGTTACTGAGTTATTATATTTATTGAATTTACTCAAGAACTAACTTGCTAGCCAACAAAATGGACGCGCAATCGAAATACTTAATGCATTTTCCTTGTCGGACGCAAAGAAAATGTATTTCCAAGGAAAAACTTTATGATCGAGCGGTCTGAATGTCTGAATCACCTCAGACGGAGGCGGTGCGCAGGAGTTCGCGCCGGTCAAGGCTGCCGTGGGCGGCGTTGAACCCGGATGCTCGGAGACGAGTATTCATATGAGATAGGCCTAACCATTAGACGCACAGATATAGTTTTCTATGCTGCCTATTCAAAAGTTAATGATGGACGAGTAAAAAGATTACCTTGTATAATCTATATCTATACTCTATACTAATATTATAAATATTATAAAACTCTGTCTGTCTGTCTGTCTTGCTTTCACGCCTAAACCACTGAAGCAATTTTGATGAAATTTGGCATAGATAGTTTGAGTCCCGGGAAAGGACAAAGGATAGTTTTTCTCCAGGTTTTTGAAACAGGGACGCGCGCGATAAAGTTTTTCTGTGACAGAAATTCCACGCGGGCGAAGCCGCGGGCGGAAAGCTAGTAAGATAAATAAATAAGTGGTAGATCGCTTGTTGCGTGTTATATAAAGATATTTAGATAGGCGTCAGCTCCTTGAACCTGACGGATCAGAAGATTTGGTTGTTGGGACTTCCCGAAAGAACTTTCTGTATCGGCAAATACATAAAATACTGTTTTTGTTACTCCCTTAACTCGTATATCAATTTAATTTTAATTTTTTAAAGTAGTAAATACCTAGTTGTTTTAAGATAGCACAAAATATAACAAGAAGCAGTTCTCAGCTGAACAACTTAGAAAAATTCCAGTGAATACCGATGTACCTACTCTCCCACGCTTTAGCGATATTAATTAAGAAGTCTGGGTAACCGCGCTTTTTCATGGCATGTTCTGTCCACAAAAAATGCGTTATTAACTCGAGTAATTAATTACAGCCATTTAAAAAAGCGATGTAAAGGTTTTTTTCCGTCGATTAACTTGTGAATTTCGTTCGGTTGTGAAACCAGTTTCCTATGGGCTGATCCTCAAATCATTTGCCGCCCAATAATTGGTTTGATTCGGAGAATCTAGAAATGATTATACCCAATATTGATGAAACTTTCGACGGGTTCATCCAGTGTCTAAGTAGCTCAGTTGTAAGAGCAGTCGCCCGGCAAGCGGAAGGTCGTGGGTTCAATTCCCGCCTTAGGCAGTTCGATTTTTTTCAAGTTATAATTTTCAAATCTAGAAATGAGTTGAGGATCGAGATGGTTAGGTTTAGAACTTACCACGTTGAAGGTCCTGTATTCTGGAGGCCGGCGTGGTTTTTCACGAGCGCTCCAATTAAGAAACACACACTCACTGGTGGATAGGGCCAGGGGAGTCGGCCCGTCGGCCGGCACGCGCGGCCGGGCCGGCGGCGGGGCGCGACTGGCCCGCGCTGCGCTCGCGCCGCCGCCCCGCGCGCTCGGGCACGCGATTGGCCGGCGCGCGGTGACGTCACGGCGATCACTGATGTGGTACTCGAACCGCGTAAGTCAAATTTTGAGGCTTTTTGGGTAGTTTTTTTTTATTTTGCAATGGCCTTTCGTAGGAAGCAATTCTGGTTTGTTTTTTTTAATAATCTGATAAATAATCCGTGATTTACGATTATTTTACGGCGCAATCAAAGATACACTCATTCCAAGGGTTTCAGAGGCTTTTTGGGTAGTTTTTTTTGCAATATTCCCTTCATAGGAAGCAATTCTGGCTTGTTTTTTTTAATAATCTGATAAATAATCCGTGATTTGCGATTATTTTACAGTGCAATCAAAGATACACTCATGACAAGGGTTTCAATGTTGTGAAAATGCCATTTTCTATTAGAGTTCTTTATACAGTTAAAACTGTTTCTTTTTAGTTACTCGTTTTGTTAGATAAAGCCACGTGCTACGACATGCCTATATTCGCAGGCTCGACAACTGCCAAATTTAGTGCCAAAAGTCCAATAACACGATTTACTAGTCCAAGTCCATTTTAGGCGCTTACCGCAAGTCATTCTACACTCTGTAGTCAGTGACAATGACGTTTCTTACCGCGGTAGCTCCCCGAGCGTCGCTCAACACCGATATTATATGTCAGATGTTGATGAACTTCAAGTTCTACACGTGTATCAGATTTTAGGCTAAATTGCCACGCTGCGGTGTACTCGTACTGCGAGGTCAAGAATGTTGACCTTAGACGAGAATATGACGAACCAGTGTTAGTATAAACAGTGTTCATATTCATAATATTATAAAAGGAAACAGAAGGTCGTACGGCGCGTGGATCGCCCTACAACGCCAGATGCGGTTGTGGATTTGAATCCTTGGAAAATGTTAGTGTGATGAGAGTACCAGAAGTCATTGTTTCTTTAATAAGGAGAAATACTCGTGTCACAGTGTTCTCCGAAACAGCTTGACTGATTCTTATAAAATTTTGGGTGTACATTCAGTAGGTCTGAGATTAGGATATTTAAAACAATTTTTCATACCCTTAGGTGATAGGGGTTTTTCAGTCATATGACGCCGCGGGGACAGCTAATATATTTCATCATAATCATTTACTCCAAGTTATGGCTCTAGCCATTTGGTAAATTACAGTAGGTTTCTGTTTTAGTTTCAATATACATTAAAGTGTATAGCTTCATTATGACTGAATTCCTTCAAATGTCGCGTTAGTCCGCACTTTTTGCGTTCTAATCTTCATTTCTACCCCCAACACTTACGAATGCGCATCGCAATTCGAGCTCTTTTTAAAGCAGCAGGCCTTCGTTTAAACTCCAGACTCCAACGTCACTTATCCCAGTTTTTACCGCCAATATGGCCGAAATTTCGCGATGGCGTCTCTCCTCGAACCGGCCGAGCCGGTTTATGAGCTCTACTCTGTAAAACAATATTGGTAACTTCCACTTAAACCCGCCTCTTTCACTCACACTAAGATATTAGGCGAGAGAGTAGGACAGAGCAAATCGATATTGAAATTGTTCTGTGGAATGGCCCTCTAGGGCCGCGGTCACCGAAGGTCCGACAAAACCTCTCTGTCTGATTTTATGTCAAGTAAAAAGCAGGCGAACGCACATTTACGTCCTCTCTCTTAAGAAATGATTGTAAGAACTGAAGAACGTATTAAAAAATAAGCAACTTGATATCGTGTGATAGTTTTTTGTTCTTTGTCTTACATTTAGAGCAGAAAGTTACTTCTTATTGTATGTGTGATCTTGTTGCATTTTCACATTCAAAATAGAGAATATAAAGCAAACATTTTGCTCCGCTTAAAAGTCATTGTCACGTCATTGAGTTTAATAAACTCATTAGCGGCAAGCATCTTTTTTGTCCCTTTTACTTTATTATTTAAATAAAGACTTGTGAAACAACAACACAAGTTCAAAAATCCAATAATGGATTCAACTTTAAAGTATAAAATTTTCCGTGTTTAGTCTCATGATTCTTCAGAATCTGAAATTAGATAGTTAAGTGTTATGTAGTAAATATTTCAGTATTTCATTCAGCTGTTATTTAAAACCGTTTGCGTTGTTTGTCGTGTCTTTGAACTTGACAACACGAATCACTTGGCCTTACCTGGAGGCAAGCATTATGCAATCCACGTAGTAAACATAGACTGAGGCCAAAACACCTAGGAATAATTTCAGCATGTAGATAATTTATATAAAAAAGCAATAGGCCCATGATTTCATAAATAGAGGTGTAGTCCGATCAGGCAAACTGACTTACCGTTTGGTAGATCACATCGGTAAATATAAATTGACTGTGCTTAGTGACGTGTGTGGAGGCGTGCTTTATTTGTATAAGATCGCGAAGAGGGCCTCATACACAATAATATAATTTCTCATACAAATGTTTTTGTCAGGTATTTACAGCTATGATTTAAGCTGAAAACGCAGTGCAAGGGACATGTTTGCAAAAATATTAATCTGTATACAAAATGATGCTAAAAACTGGATTCAAACTCGAGCAATCTTTGGTTGGCTTAATTTAAATATTTATACCAATCTTAGGCTCAAATCTTTTATTCTTAGACATAGGTTCATTTTTCAACGTCGTTTTAGAAAACAGGCTTTTAAATTAACTCGTTATCATCAGTATTTTTCCAAGAAACGAAATAGGTATTAAGTTTTTTAAATATTTTTCATTATAAACTTACATCACATTGTTTTCATTATACTTAAATAAGTTACAATAATACTTTATGATTTCAACAATTAGAGGTACTAGTTTACAAACCAAATTATGCAACTCTACAAAAAAATAACTAGGAAAATTCGTAAAGATTAAATACATATAAATTCTGATGTGTTCTTCAATTTAAATTCATGATTTGGTTTAACTGTATTTTTACTTACCAGCCCTCTTTGCTTAGAATGAACGATTTCGTGGATTTTCACCATCGCATGACCGTTAGCTAGTTTTAGGAAAACTTCACCGAATACGCAATCGTAATATAAAATGTACGCTCCGAATGCATGAAACGAACTAAATCCAAATATTTCTCCAAACTTCGACTGATAATAATAGCAATTGAAACGTTCTTTTGTTAAAAACACTGTTCCCGAAACAGCTCCATCTAATGAATTCTTGGCACGCAGGCGGGGGCAGACTACGCGGCGGTAAAGTGGACGGAATTCTAAAAGACAGCCAGCTGTCGCTGAAATTCCTAAGCAGGAGATTCCTAAAACTATATCGACGCCCCCATGGCCTTGTGGTGTGGCGGTTGCCTTTGACGCAGTGGGTCCCGAATTCGATTCTTGAATGCTTCTTGGACAGCGATATTTTCTGTGTCCACATTTTTACACCAAGAATCTGTTCTTTGATACAAGCATAACATAAAACCATTATTCAGTTTAGAAATATACAGGGTGTTAGGTAAATGGGTATATGAGCCGACACTAGCCCATGTTAACATGGGCATATAAATGGTATGGTGAAGTCAGAAATTTGATATCATCATTTTATTTTTTTTAATTTTCATACAAAATAAATTTTATAAAATACGATTTGTATGAAAAATAAAATAATTAAAATGAAGATATCAATTTTCTGACTTCACCATACCATTTATATGACCATGTTAACATGGGCTAGTGTCGGCTCATATACCCATTTACCTAACACCCTGTAGAGAGTTAATTAAATCTCAAGGCTGAAAGAATAATCTTTGTTTACACACTTTACGATTGTTGACATATTTACGTAGTTTTTTTGCTTATTCACGTTTATACATAAATCTTTACATCGAAAACTCAATATTAGGATATGTATGTATAAGTTTAAATGTAGATTACACATATTATCTTCACTTAAATAAAGTTCATTTTTATTAATTAACTTGTAAGTAAGCATTTCGTTCTTAAATTCGCTAAAAAGAATTCTCTGTACTTGTCAGATTAATAAATGAATCTTCTTATTTGGTACAGGAATGTTTAAGGCTCGGTTGCATCATCCTATTTTAACTTTAACAACCGTCAAAAATCTGTCAAACTCCATACAAAAAACACCGGTTATCGTCAAAGTTATGTGGTAGAAATCAGCCTAAGTTGAGAAAGGAGAGGATCATCTACTACCATTTTTAATACAACGTATTATAAAGGTCAAATACAAGCAAATAGAATCACTACCAAAAGTAACTTACCTAAAACTAGTCAATTGCGTCAGGACAGGTTGAAAGTCATGATTCAAACGTCAGATAAGAGCACTTTCTATATTGGAAACCAGTTGCGAGTACTTATGTAGCGATATTGATTTTGACGTAAAATGACGTTGTGTTTCGTGTAACAAACAGCCGTTGTGAAATATGTGTTTCTATACTTTTCTGATATAGAACAAAATTTTATGTCCATATTAAGTAACTTTAAGGCCCATTATAAAATGACTGTCAAGTTTGGTTCTCTAAAATATATTTAAGCCAATGATTCAACTGCATGCATGTACTGAATGGAGATCAGTTCGTGAAAATTAATTCCAAATCAAATCAAATCAAATCAAATCATTTATTTATTTATTCCGGATCAATCTTTACACAAATTCATGTATAGACATAGACATGATACAAATAAAGGAGCGTTCACAAATTTTACAAGTCTAAAAATTGCTTGCTTTTCTTGGACTAGATATACCATGAGATGTGCAAAGCTGCTATTAACCGATTGAGTCCCAGACGGCATTAATTAATGTCATAACAATTAATTATCTATTGTGTCTAGATTCGCGGAGCTTGAAGGATTAATCAATATATTTTCGTGCCTGGAGTCTTTTGTTATATCTGTCGCACATTTAGACATTTAGGCTGAGTTGCACCACCTAACTTTAACCGTAACTATAACGATAACCGGCGCTTTTTGTTTGGGGTTTGACAGATTTTTGACGTTTGTATAAGTTAAAGTATTGTGCAACCCAGCCTTAGAGGTCTCAGAAAAACTGAACGCTACGTTTCTTTCCTGCACTTAAAAGCTCTCCATTTATAATGTCAGCGGCGTCGTGACCGCCAGTCATGACTTAAGCTCGTGTGACACATGACTCTTTGACCCGCCGCGACCTGTTTGTTTTCCTATTAGTGCCGGTTAACTAGCTGAGAACGATGTGTTTTTGTTTTAAGTATATTGATTTTCCTAGTCATTGAGTTTAAAGGAAAACAAGGAAACTTAACTTTCATCGTATTAGCGATTACCTATTCCATTTCTACGATTATGATTCAAGAAGCAACAGGCAACAGTCAGAAAATAATTATATTTATTAGAAACCAAAGTTCCACACACTTCCACCCTACGACAGTGTTTTCATAGTGATCTGGTTGGAATACGCATCTCATAGATTTGCGTTTAAGTTGTGTTTATATCCCTTATCCTGTAAATTACGAGGAACTCAATAAAGTTTGTATGTCAGAATTAAGGCCATCTCATATAGTTAGGAGATGATCTATTTCTGGCAATTTGAAGTGACTATTATTTAATTTTACGGCTTTTTAAGTAGTTAAGTATCATCCGAATCTAATATAATGAAAATAAGCCACAGGCACCACTACTTCTTTGTGTTCATTGTTCCTTTATCCCTTCAAAGCGGACGCGTCTCTTATAATAAATTTAAGCGCCGCCGCAAACTAAGCCACAAGAGGCCGCCACAAAAGATGAAAATTTTCATACTTAGGTAACCCTTTAACGAGTAAAATTTAATTATTTTTCATATCAGAGCATACTCAATAGAAGTAGGTAATATAGGGTTACAGACTAGAGGGTAAATAAAGCGTTCATAATCAGCATAATATTATTTCCCCGTGGGATTTGAACCATCCGCTATGAATGAGGACGAACCACCACATCAGGCAAATGTCTTCAAATCCTGATACATATGATTATGGATATTTAAGTCCACAATTTGTGGCAGCAGATAGTAACTGAATGTGCGGCAGCCTTAAAGCCAAGTACTTTAATATTATTAAAACGCCAGAGTCCTTTCACAAGCAACCGCCCGCAGGCTCCCCTTTGAGTGCAGAACAAAACCAGACTAGATAACAATATTATAATAACGAACACATAAGAACGTTTCAGTTTATCTAATTTTAGAAAATATATGCTTAAGTAGGTTAACATTGAATAATAGACACCCATGTACTAGTGAAAGCTACTCGATTTATTTAAACCATAACTTAGTAAACAATTTTTGTTGTAACTTCAGGATATATTTTGATTTCAAAATTTTCTTTACCGTTTTTTTCAGTAGGTAAAAATCATACGTCGCTCACAACAATATGGTTAAATAAAAACAAAATACGGTCTGTAACAAATGTCTTTTCTGAAATGAAAAGATCATCCTTTTGTTTTTAACACTGGCCGTAGATTAAGAAACAGTTTGTAACAAAAGTTTTTTCTTAAATTGCTTGGCTGTTGTCAGCTATGGCTCCCTGACTACAATGCCAGGTCCGAGCGCCCGCGGGCCTACCTTTGTCTGGATCCATAATAACTTGCTATAGCAACAATACTGTCCTCTCTTGACTGTACTAGTGTAGGGTTAACAACTATTTTTTATGTTGGTAACTTTAAAGCTTACACTAGCGGCCATAAAATATGTATGTGCGCTGTTATTTAATGTTTTTTTTTAACTCAGCTTTTGTAACATGTAGAGATTAATCACCGAATTTATTTTATAAATAAAAGCATTGCTTCAATAAGACCGAAAAAATAAATTTTAAATATTTAGTATTCTACATTATTTGGGATAAATGTCTGTTGTAGGACTTTCATCATCATCATCAGGTATTAATCTCCAGTGCAGGATGACCGTCTCTAATTTACCAGAGGCAAATGGAGGATTTGACACTAGTAAGTAAAGATACTAGTAATAGACTTCAACTTTACTAAAAACTTAATTGTGAATTCTTGGCCTATGGACAGCCCTGGAGTTGGGAGGCGATCTCTGACCGAGGAACACTCGTAGGTCAGAAACAATTAAACCTTCATCAAAGTTTTCATTACTGTTGTAATTAAATTATAATTAATAGTGACCCTATTTTCATGTTAAAATAGTTTGTAAAACAAATTGAGAAATATGATATTGAGATGAAATAAAACTGTAGTGGGGCAGAGACAAGAGGAGATGTGCGGCGAAGCTGGCAGGCTTTTCCGCCTAAGCGGAGCGGAGAAGAGCGGAGCGGTACGGAGACATGAGGAGATGTGGGAGCTCTGCGTAGTTGTCTGCTGTCAGTCTATTGCTATCTATAAAACACCGCTCCGCGCATCTCCGCACTGCTCCGCTCAATCCATTTCCACCGAAGCAGAGTGGAGATGTACAAATAATAGAATTGGTAATTCATGTCACGGTTAGTAGAAGCTTTAGGAGCAGTGACATAAGAATTCAGGTTTAACAAGTTATTTATTACAATTTAGTAAGTGAGCAAGAGAAGGGTGTGGGTCGAGCAAACTATTGTATCGCACATGATCCGTCACCAGTGGTATTATATTCAAACCACTGTCTTCGCTGGCATTGATGGTAATGTAGGTTGAAAAACTTCTCTGCTACGCTCCGCACTGCTCTGCCTTAGTGGAAACCGGGCCTTATTCTGTAAAAATATTTCAAAACTTTTCCATACACGCAATAATTCCTTAAGCGCTGGGTGTCCCGGTCCGCAGATAACAGAGGGACAAAGGCGCGCGAATAAAGTAACGTATCGCTTTGTATTTCGCGAGATAAGCACGCACCGGGATGCCTTTCCTTACACGGACACACGATCAAGGGCTTAATGGAGATATGGCCATAAGCGCTGTTTAACTGAAATGTGTGACGTGGTAACCGAGACGTATAAAGCCAAACATTACAGGTTTATCCCAAATCATTGTTGTAATACCTGTGGTTTGATGTGCAGTAGAATTCACACAAAAATACTTTTATACTTACTTTGTCTGGTATGGCTGGTGTCTAAAGTTATATTGAAGGAGCGACGTGTAAAACGATGTGTTATTTGTGGGATGAAATTCGACTACCATTTTTTTTTACCATTAATGGTCTTTGGCCATATTCTTATTTATTTACAACTCACTACATCTTTGTTCGTCAGCATCATAATAACCACAGCCTACAAATGTTTCATGGTAAACAGAGGCATTTATCTCTTAAAAACATAGTCCTACCGAAAAGTACAAGTAGCATATCAGAAAACTAAAATACAATATTTTCCTAAAGTCCTATAAAATTCCTAACAACTTATAGTCTTACATATCGTAGGTACTTAAATAAACCAATACTCATTTTAATGGCTTAAAGGTATTCATAGTACGGCCCATAGAGATTTCTTAGACATACAAATGTGCATTCACCCTAAGTAATGTCGGGAGAAATCGCAACCGGCGCGCGAGATAAGGCCCGCTGCAGCTGAATTTGCATGCGCGGGCGTCGATTTTCAAGTAATAAGAAACAGAAGTGCTATAGGTAAGTTTTCTGCCTAAGAAAATTATTTGGAGAGTTTATGCATTATTTGTGAAAATGATAATGTTTCTTAGAAATATTTTTTAGTATTTATACTAGGATATTATTTACATTTTAGTCTAGGATAGATAGATATGAGGGCAGGTGAACAGACTAAGCAAAAGCAAAGTTTAAGTGCAACCATAACTTATTGGTTGGTAATCTGTGCAATTGTTGGAAGAAATGCTCCATAAATTATTCAAAAATTCGTAATGTGCATGCATTATTAATTATGAATAACAGTCATCCAATACCAAGACCTGCACTAGCCGGATCAGAAACCACTCCAATGAATCATTTGACACCAAGTGAATTTACGAGTATAATTTAAATTTTCTCTAAAACATATCCGATTTCCCCGTATATTTCCCGGAACTGTCACCACTAATGTAATTAACCGCGTCAGAGCAGTGACTTACGCGCGTAAATAGTCTATGACATCACCGCGTCACGTCCTGCCTAATGGTGTTCGTCGACACCGCCGGTCACGTGGGCAGCCATTAGCGGACTGCGCTGTTATTAGACCTGATTGGGTTTGCTGCGTTTTTATTTAAAAAGAACATAAAAATACTGGCCACAGATAATAGTCACAGATACTGGCCGATAATTTTGAAAAAATTCTCATTAGAGCTTGAAAAAATAGTTGCTGATATTTCCGGAAAATTATTTTCAGTTTTCTTTTTTTATTGTTACTTCTTAGTGGCTTTGGAGACAAAAAAGTTCAAATAAGTACTTAAAAGTAACTTAATTTTAAGATTATTTCTGACTCTTTTAATATTTGTAGAGATTTTTTTAGAAACAGCGCCAGCTAACCCCAAAGTAAGCAACTTATATGCTTGTGTTATGGGTGCTAGCTTACGAGTAGATTCCATAACATTTTCCACTTTTTGATAAAATAAGTTTCTCTTCCTTATTTTTTCCTCTAGCTTTCCTTCACATACGTTTTCATCAACCTACCAAAAAGTAATAAAACAGACATCAAACACGCTCACATTTCACCGGTGGAAAAACCTCCAATCCTATTATGACATTAGCGTGATTCTGAGTACCCATACAAACTTTAATTAAATTCCAACTGTATGTAACGTTCTTTTTAATGCCTTTGATGCCAAAAGACAGTCTGCAATAGAAATATATGTGCCCACTACTATAAGGTGGGCGCGACACATAAAGGAAAGTTTTTGTTAAATGGATCTTTTTAATGTTATATCGTAATAAATATTTGTAGAGTAGAATAGACTACTTCCAATTCTTATGTAAATAGAAACAGAAGGACTCAATCAAGCCTCCGCAACCCGTCTGGCCAGCGTGGAGAGTCAAACATTGAGATGGTCGTTCTGCAGTTGAGGTTAAATGGTCTCATAATGATGATATCCTAAAAGAAACAAACAAAACATGAACTAACCAATTTTATTGTGAGCTCAGTGTTCCAGATCTGGACAAAGATTATTGCAGTATTTAATATATTTTTGCAAGAGACTGTAGC
The DNA here is from genome assembly GCF_963855985.1 of Ostrinia nubilalis. NCBI lineage: Eukaryota > Metazoa > Arthropoda > Insecta > Lepidoptera > Crambidae > Ostrinia > Ostrinia nubilalis. Next base: position 2,447,366 of record NC_087088.1, on the reverse strand, counting down.
AACTAATGACACGGCGTGCCCTCGTTAGCCCCCCGCCGCGTGCGCATGTTGCGGCGCAATCTTCGCCAATATAAAGGTAGGTTTTGACCGGAGTTACGAGGTGTAAAGGTAAGTATAGACATGAAGAACATTAACTAGTCAAAGTCAAAATTTCTTTATTTAAATAGTACTTACAAACCAACTTAAATAGTACTTGTAACAGAACAACGAGCCGCTCTATGATATGTTCTAGTGGATCACCCTTTCACAAACCAAACAACGTTTGGTACGAGAGGTTACGATGCGTAAGAACGTTACGTTACATAGAAAGGCTCGAGAAAATGCTCTACTCCAAGGCTGCTGAATCCCAGTAACCCGCGAAAGAATTTTAAGTGGCCCCGCGCAAGTAAAGTTTGATCTTTTTATTGCGCTTGTCCTGAGAGTGAACCTGAAATATATAGGAAATGTAAGTGGCCCGTCTTTAACGACTGAAGCCACCGTTGGCCCGACTCTTCAAAAGGTTAAGCATCCTTGCTCTACTTTATACTCACCTTAATATAAGTTTCGCAGCGAGCATGATACGCGTTACACTGTCTGCTAAAAAATTCTATGTACTGCTCGCTAGTTTCCCCATACTGACTGCGCGTATGCTCGCTTTAGAGCATGTTACATTATGCCTCCTAAAGCCAGTCAGTACCAACCTTAAAACGATTACTTGTGTGTTACAGCAGCTCCAATCTTGGACAGTAAGTGTGGACATGCTGCTTTTCTAAATTACATCAATAAATCTTTAATTGATTTGGAATTAAGGAAATAATTAATTATAGGTGATTCACTATACTGCGCGGCGGTTTCACAGCAGGGATTAAAGTTGTTAAATGTGTACACGTACTTTATGAGTACATTTGAGCACACATCAGCCTATACATTGTAGTTGAAAAAAAGAACTCACTATACCGCAGTTCCACTGGCCTCTTACAGACGTTATAAAGTTCTAACATAAACTTTATGAATTTACGATTTTATTTTTGGCTTGGCCCCTCCTGTTTTAAAAGATCTTAGCTCTCGTGCAAAGAGATCTGTCATGTCACCTTTAATGCCAACGCCAAAAATAAACTAAAAAGTAAATAACGCGCAAAAACCTGTCTCCATTAAAATCAACAACATTTTCACGTAGCTTACCTAGCTCAAAATAAAATGTTACCTTCACACAGATTACGCTGTTAGTTCACATGGTCCCGTTAATTAAACTTTAGTTGCTTTTAGCTAATGACGCTGCTAATCGCGATGACTGCGAAAGGCTGCGGGAGATGTAATCGGTCGCCTGTCCCGTTGCTGAGCTATACGGGCTTAACTTTGTGTGAGCCGAGATTAGGTTGTATAAAATATCTGCAAGTTCTTGGTAAAATTTAATTTGTTGCTCATGTTAGCAGGGTACTCCGCTAGAAATGTGACGAAAATATTTTCAAATGTTTTAGTATAAGATATTTTTGGTACTTCAAGGACATTTTTTTAGTCCCATGTAGGTATTTCATATTTAGTATAAGTGCATTGAAAAGGCCTTATACTTATTATACTAATGAAGAATTTCAAGTCTAAATTATTTAACTTAGTTATTGTTTAGGAGTCCTTGAAATAACTTTGATAGATCCAGCAACCTCTAAAACATTTCTCATAGAAAATTACAAAATAAAAATAGATTCCAAGCCCGTCAAAGTTTTTCATTAAACATATATTATTTAATTCGGAACTGAAAACTCGACCCAAACAACTAACAAAGCTCCGAAATTTCCTTTTGAACAAGCTTTGTAAAAGAACAAAGTTCTTACTTGTATAAGTATTTCCTATTTTCAGTGTTTTTTGAAACATGACTGTAGTTCAAACAACAAGAGATGAATATACATACTCGTAGTTCAAACTTTTTTAATCGAAACATTTAACTTGACATATTCCGACTGGTGGAAAACTTGACACGGTAACTAATAAAATTAACTAAACCCTTTTTTTGCCTTATTATTAAAATATGTAGTAATTGAGATCCAAGATGGAGCACGCTTACTACTAAATAGTAATTACTTACTCAAGTTTAAAAACACCCAAGTTAGAGGAGTGCGGACTGCGGAATGGCAGATTTTGTTTGGGAGAGATGGATTCTTGGTCTAGAGTTGAAGTTCACTGTTACTAGAAACTACTACTAGAGTAAAGTTACATCACAATAATGCATAAAGTATTTTATACAGCAAGACGAATAACCAAAGACGAGTTTGTAATTGGAGATCATATTGTATTTGGCTCTTGGTTCAGCTGTGGACTGACGAGAGCCTTGATTGCTGCAGACATTGACTCCTCAGAACTTTTCATCTCTTTACGCCAGTAAAAACGTCTATTCAGATTTAGATACGTCTATAAACAAATCTAGCACTGGAAATGGTTCCGCTAACATCCGTGGGAGGATTCGGAGCAGTTGTATAGTGGCCAGGGCTGGCACTTGGCAGCTGTCTGTCATTAACCACAATATCAGACAATGCTGTAGGCCATATACATATAGGGCAAAGAAAAGCACGAAATTATACGATGCAATAGTCTGCAGAACAGATTGACCATTATTAGAATATAACAGAAAATTTAATTGGTCTGCCAATAATGGGTAGTTTTATGCAGCCAAAAACGCGTACCTAAGTTACTCAGTAAAGATGTAAAGTACATACTGCTTTTTTAAGAAGACAGACAACCTTCACCCAGTACTTGGTGAGTAACGAACATTAAAGAAACGATTACGTCATTTAAGAAGAAAAAAAAACCATCAATTTGACCCCTCCCAAGAGGAAAATAAGTATGTTACTATCGATGTATGTCCACTTTGCTCCGTGCCGTCAAAATCAAATCGGTTTCGAGCCTGGACCTTTGATGTTCACTTTTAGGGCTAAATGCATTTTTGAAGCCTCTGTACGAGCAGCGCTTTGACAATTTACTAAATTGCCAGTACCCGGGATAAAAAAATTAAAAGTGAGAGAGTGTTTCAGTACAGGGTAGAATTCTGAATGCAGAATTATTCTGTTCGTAAGAGAGAACTGCCTGTCATTCACTTCGTGATCTGTGATCTTTTATTTGAGTTGTATGGTAATGGAATAAATCCAAGAAAAAAAAATTCCAGGGTTCTATCGTCAATAAGAGTTGACTGCAGTCTCATGCGTGACTCTTGAGTCATGATTTAAACTGCTTAGGATATCACCACAGATTAACTTTCAAACCATAAAGACTCTTCAAAAGCCCATTGTCAGTTCAAGGCTATGGAAGCATTTGTGGTCTAGGCTGGCAACCCTGACATGAGTGCACGTTCGTTGCCGAACCCGCGGTGTGACCTTCTCGGTGGTCGTTATAATCCAAACGGCGGTCGACGACCCCGGTGCAGAGATGCGTTGGCCGTTTCACATGTAGTGTTACAACCTCCCACGTGACCAGGTGCAAGTCATAAGCTGTAGCGGGGAAAATACTGGCAAATTCGCTGGTTATCCAAGCCCTATGATTACGATTATTTTATAAATAAACAATGCATCGACAAGTTTTCAAGCGTTGCCACTAGGCAATAGGTGATAATCCATAAGCTCATCATCAGATGACCCCTAAGCGTATGTCTCCTCTTATACTCGTATTCTAATATGTAGAGACATTAGCTTTATATAAAAAGTACATGGAACAGATCATATGATTTTACTAGCTTTCCGCCCGCGGCTTCGCCCGCGTGGAATTTTGTCTGTCACAGAAAAACTTTATCGCGCGCGTCCCTGTTTCAAAAACCGGGATAAAAACTATCCTATGTTCTTTTCCGGGACTCAAACTATCTCTATGCCAAATTTCATCAAAATCGGTTGCGAGGTTTAAGCGGGAAAGCGTAACAGACAGACAGACAGACAGACAGACAGACAGACAGAGTTACTTTCGCATTTATAATATTAGTTGGGATTAGTTGGGATTTCTAGCATCAGCAAAAAGCATTGAGTTTAAGCAATTAATTTGAACCTAACAGAATAAGTAACTTAACAATTAATTAATTGTTGTATATTAATTGTTGCACACCCAAATATATTATGTGGCTTTCACAAATACATGTTACTTCTATGTAATTAATACACTTTTTGGACAGATTGAATGCTGGTAACTACTAGAGATTTTGCATTACAGATAATTTATTCAAAACCTAATCATTCACAATCGCTACCGCTTGTGCTTAGCGCCCAACCAGTTCGTAAGAAGTCCGCCTACACAATGGGTTTTCGAACTAAATCCGAGGTGATTTGAGATGTTTTTTGTTGGCATTTAAATTGGGTGCTCGTTACAAGCTAGTTCGCGCCACCGAGCCACTGACAGCCTGCGTGCTGCGCCCAGCTCTTATGTAGATTGTTTGGGAACCAATTCTATTATCACACGTAATAAGTGTGTGGCGTTGAATTGGTTGACTTGACTTTAAGAGGTGAGTAGCACTTTTCACACATGAACTACATTTCATGACATATCTATCTACGTAGCTGCTCTGGCATGCATAATGCATATCATTTATTTCAGTCTGGTCATCAGATTTGAAGATAAAAATGAATCTATTAACTGGAAAGTCCGTCCTGTAATGATAAGCATTTTTTTTTTGGCATTTCACGTTGGTAGAGCATATCTCACTTGATATAATTTTGATAGAGTAATCATTCAAAAAATATAACACTTGATGGGTAATTTTCGCAAGTTTCCGAAAAATGATTGCCTAACGTTTTCATCGAGATTGTCTAATGACTACAGTCATTCTAATTAAAGTTTCCCAAAGATGGTGTTATGATACTCCGTTTTATTACTGTTCTATAGTATCATCTATAGGACCATTTCAAGGAAGGCAGTGCCACTGAAATTAATCTCATCCCACTTCACTCCTTAGAGTAGCCGCACGCGATATCCGTTTAATTAACAAGCAGGTTTCTACAAATCGTCGAAAAAACGTCTTGTAATCGATATAAAAATATAAAGACTGAAAGTGCTGTAAGCCGGTAAGGTACCTGACACAACTCATGCAACAAGAGTGAACTGCCCAAAGAAAATAAACAGCTTATGGCCTATAGAAATCATCTCTCTTATCGGACAATCTTAACCTTACCTACCCAAAATAGTAATTTTCGTTAGCCGATCTTGACTCCTTCCTAAACGGTGATGGAGTGATTACTTACTAAGTACAATGTCACGGTTGAGTTTTTTACTCAAAAACAAACTACTTCTAAATATAGATTTATTACTCCTATGATATTGACGCTAGTAAAATAAATATATGCATCTTTAAACCACTTCCGATCACTGGTGAATAAAAATAAATATATTTCGTCTTACCATAACATCAAATAATCATAAAATATGGAATATAGAAAGACCTCAGTCGCAAAGCCAAATCCGCTAGTTCTAGGCAAGCTTCCAAAGACTGATTGGAATGGAAGAGAACTGTATTTCCATTTGGACGAGTCGCCAGTAGTTATAACAAAATTATTCTGCAGCTATTCCAAAATGAATACAGTAAGAAATTACTCTCTGAGATATTATTTTTAGTAACTATATTTTGACCCTGATAAATGTCAGCTTATATGTTTGGTGCTACATCTACATCAAGAAAGAACCCAATATTCCTTTACATGTATGAAAACAAACTTATTTTTTCTCTTAAGTAAGAAAGAATCTCCGCAATTCTCAAATACCTTGCTCGTTTGATGGGATGGATACAATAATTTAGATTTATTGCTTAGATAGCAAGCGCAAATGAATGTGTATTTCTCTACCGTGATATTACAGGCCCGGGCTTTTGTCCGGGTCCAATTCCTGAATTAATTGCTTATTTTCCATGGCACTTAATAACGGGAAGGTTATCGATGATCTCCGGCACGGTAGCGACGACAAATCGCTGCTGGAGTCGCCACCCACTCGAATGCCTTCTGCCGTTAGACGATATATTTATTTGAAGGGTACATCGTGGTTCAAGTGCAATGACTTTTCAAATAAAAGTATATCCCTGGAGGCTAGTCCAGCTAAAACTTTCCACGAGTACTTTTAGTTCTTTCGGCTTATTTATTTCAAAAGTTAAATTGCTTTTTCTATAGGTCTCTACCAAAGACGTGATTTTAAGGAATACTCTATAAAGTATTTGCTCTCTAAATCAGCAAAAAAAAGCGACTACAAGCACTATAAAAAAAAACTGAGTACTAAGTACATATAGAAAGCTCTTACATATTGTAGTTTTATCTCGGACTGTACACCGCACTTTCCGAACAAGGCATGTCTAAGCCAGCCTGAGATAAAGCCTCGATACACTGTAAGAAACCACTAACTAACCGTTTAGTCAGCCGAACTGACAAGAACAAGATAAGTCCAACCCTGTATCTTGGCAGGGATCGGTTTATTCAGTAAGTTCCATTCTCTTTCACGATACAAATGTTTATTTACTAACAGCGCCCGTGATTTGGAACGCGTGGAAATCGTTGTCCAGTCAACGTATATGGGCTTATATGGACTGCGTGCAGTTTTGGGGTCAAGTTATATCTTAAGTAGTTACTATTGTTTTGGTATATAGGGCCGTATTAGATTTGAAGTTTAACACTTAACTGTAAATTGACAAAAAAGTATATTCGAGTATTAATTTTTAAACACTAAATATTCCCATTAACAAATACATCGTACCTTCCGAAGAGAGAGAAGTCTTTCAGTACTGGACCCTCCACAAATCATTTCAGTACTAATGGTTGTATTCTTTGAGACTAGGTTTAAGAATATTCCCTGTTAACTATTTTGTATATATTTTTTGTTCAGATTTCTTACAAGAAGATAGTTTTAACCAAAAAAAGGTATGACATTTCAAAAAGAGGAAATCTTTTAAAGCCAACATTGTTGCTGTCGTATTATACGCGGCGAACAATGATGCATTTTGAGAGTTGAGATAAAGTTTATGGCCGTTTAATTATAGTCTTTGCTCGACTCACTCTGGAGAATGAGGGAAACATAGAAACTACCATACGATTTTCATTGACTATCGTAGGATACCACGAAACGATAACGATGCACGATGAACTCACGCTAAAATTCTCGTCTCATTGCTGCACTTTCATGTCATTATTTTCGGCTATAACCATCAACCATCACATCAATGATTCTGAAAATGACTCTAGGTGCCTCAAATATGGAACTAATATTACCTTACACGCAGTAGGACTGCGAAGAAAGAAGAATGACTTCACTCGAAATGCATGTTCTCTTACCTAGAGTATTGGTCCAAATTATTTTCCCTTGTGTTGTATCAATTTTAGAGTATTTTTACAGAAAAAAAAGTTTTTTAAATCGCATGAGACTTGCAATAACATACATACATACATAATTCTCATACAATTTGTGAAAATTTTGATGAGTATTTTTTGGAAAACTAAGACATACAACTGCTTGTATAATATTTTCGTTCACTGAATCACTCTCAACGGACAAAGCGCGGTGCAACTGTAAATAGATAATGTTGCTTGGACATTCTGAACTCAGACGTTTAGTTTAATGAACACTATGTTTCAGAAACTGATAGTAAAACATTTTTACGTTTACTATTATTATAAGTTATGAAATATAATGTAAGACTTTTCAGCACGATTTTATTCTATTCATTACATCAATCGTCACAAATTCAAGTTCCAGAAAGGTGTGTGATATGAAGAACTTTTCTAATCAGTGACGTTTTCTCACGGAAACAATCCAAAGCGGACCTTTAACTCTTATCGCTAGACCACTGAAATAAGATTCTAGAATCGGAATGTATTTTTAAATAAAGAATTAGGTAAAATATTACTCAACAAACAAATGCAAGTCTGTACGTGCCCGACGAACGGGTTAGCCAAGGCCACCGCGGCCGTTACACAAAGCGCCGAAACGCCGCAAAAAACCAAACGCCTAGACGTCTAGTCCCGATTCGAACTTTATTTGTATTTTTACGCTATTTAAAATATTTTTAACGGATTTTGGAACACGTGATCTAAATTTTATAGCTTTGGCGAGACTGTTGAGCCCTTGGACTTCGTTTCTTTTTGTTTGATACACTCGTTAGCGAAATCCTGTGTTAAACAGGACAGCTTATAATTCTAAGAAAAGTCGTCAACTTTATCCTCATAATCCTAGACATTTTACCGTGAGAGTTTCACAATCCATTCACAATAAACCTTAAACTATGTAAATATTCTACAATAATTTTACATAGGGTAAAACGACAGTCATTGGACGCTGCCAGTCATTGGACAAAACAACCCTTGTATTTTCTTAAAATGAATATTCCTTCAAATACAATGAATATTCCTTAAAAAAAAACACCCTTTTATCTCCATCAGTCGGAATCTCTCAGTTGTTGAAATAGAAATGCTATTTTTAATTCAGTAAATAACTGTCCAATAACTTTCTTAAGTGTCCAATGACTGGCAGTTTACCCTAGCCCTATCCATATTTTTCATATTTTTGGATATACCAGTACATACTATTTAGTCCCAAACTAAGGAAGAAGAAGGAAAGCTTAGCGATTAGCGTGGCCTGAACTTTTACTCCACTCGCTTGGTTTATACCGTTATATAAACAGACTAAAATAGTGCCTTATGAATCACAGAATCAAGAGAGTCTACTCACTCGCCGCTTGACCACAGAAGCGTTACTTTATCACCTCTAATTTGATTCTTTCGCATTGTATTTCCGTGTACGTTTATTCTAATTCGGCGTGCACTTGATACGGCCCCCAATATCTTCACCGGCCGTGGGCATGTGAACCGTCACGGAGGTGCACGTCTCGCTACACTTGCGGCCATGCTTGATGATACGTGCGTAGACTTGTAAGCGGTTCCGTAGAATTAAAGGCTATTTTTCAATATCACCTTGTTCGAGAATTGGTTGTCCTCACCTCAGGTGACGGGAGAAGACTTGCATGGTACAAGTAGCTAATTAGGTGCAAAATAATTAAGTTCCTGAAAATTGCTAGATTGTTCATTCTGTATCGCAAAACCTCAAAATGATATAAGACACTATTTAACCCATTTAGACCGATAATTATTTTTGTAAATAAAAATTGATTTTTCAGCAAAAACTTACAAAGGGAAGTTTAGGCTTCCCTTTGTAAGTTTTTGCTGAAAAATCATGTCAAAAATCATGAAAAAAATATTTAAAAAAATAATCCATAAATAGGGGGCCGTGGGGAGCCCGTACCATATAGGGTACAGTAGGTCTATAAGCAAGCAAAACATAGTCGTTGTTCAAAGAAGATTTTTATTAATTTTTGTATGATATAAAATAAAAATAAAATCACATAATCACTAGTATCACACGTGGCATATCTTGTAAGACGTTTTCTGTGATACTAACCACATTTGGTTCTTTTTTCCTACCTTCTCCGAAGTTAGTGAGGATAGCTGAAGAAGACCTGGCTTCTTCTGATTTGTTACGTTTAGTGCTATCCATAATCGCATTTAGCAACACGACGATGGAAATTTAGCAAATTCATCAAAGAAAACTCTGAGGGTTGTTATTTACATTGACACTATCTTTATCGTCTAAATCTTCGTCAGTCTGATCATCATTAGCGGTCATCTGACAAGACAGCAGTAGAAAAGTACCAAGATTGCTTTATGTTTACTGAAATTATCAAATTTTTCATGAGTTGTGGCAATATAGTGAAGCATCAATAGCCTAAAACAAATAAAAATAATAAAAAATTAAAATTTAAATTGCATGATTTGCTCATGCATAGACCTACTGTACCTTATACGGTACACCTATTTTAGTCTGGAATAAACCGTATAAAAATAATATCAATAATATTTTTTTTTGTAGTCGTGATATCCATTGTACTCTATTTTTAAAATAAAATTGATAAATAACCAAATTTACCATAAATAATAAGAAATTATACCTTCTTAAAAACATTGTAAATATTTTTTGTTTTCTATCGAGGATTTTCATAAATATTTCCGAAACCACTTGTTAAAACATATTTTTAAATATTTTTATGTAAAATATTCACTTTAAGCTTACTGTCATAATCATTTTTACAAATTAACAACAGTTTGGTACTTCGAAATATTTTCAAAAAGATACCGTACCACATAGGGTACGGTAGGGCTAAATGGGTTAAATCAAAGATGTAACGGCTAAATAATGTAATAATAAATAAATAAATAATTAAGCATAGGAACCTCAGTATTCAATGTAGGTACAGGACTAATGGTACATTATAATAGGCAATACCTACTACTAGTACTAAACGCTTATATCTACTACCACTGTAACTTTCAGAAAACAGTGACAAAATGTGAAGACTATTTTGCATAAGCCCTCACGACTAAAACTTTTATTTTTGTATCCCCAAATATCAGAAATATATATATTTTTTAATCCTGGTCTTTAGCAACCGGTTCAATAGAATTACTAAAGCTTGTCTCTGAGCTGAAGTGAGCGTGCTCTCCTTCTTATCAAGTAGGTATGAACTTTAAATATTATATTCACCCTGGAGTAAAAGATGAAATCTCAATTCAGACCAGGCTCCCTGCACCCGCACTGCAGTACAAAGCCAATCAATTACCGATCCGCTTAGTCATGCGCGTACGCACAACCGCGCGATTGGCACGTTCGCGCACGTTCGTGTGCGGATCCCCAAAACAACCGAAACTCGAGCCCCGCGGTCGTGGGAGAACTAATAACCGACTGGGGAACAATGAAGTCCACTCAAGTCTTCCGGAACGTGAAATTTTGTATGAGATTACTCGAATGTTCCTTTGCGTGCTTTTTTGGGTTATGCTTTGGTCACTGCAGAATTAGGTGTGTTCCTGGTTTGTTGTTTTAAGGTAACCTAAATTGGTTTGGATTGGTGGACTATATCTGGGTCATTTCAATTCAAATCGATCTACCTTCTGGCATAGTTACATACATGAAATATAATCGTAAGTAATGAGGCTCTACCAAGTACAACGATTTCTACAAGCTCAAAAGTCGCAAACGCAACTAGTTGCATACATTAATTAAGTCCACCATAACACAGGGTGTAAGTAAAAACTTTGAAAAACTGAAATAAATAATTTTAGACTATGTTTCTGTTGATCTAGTGAATTCTAGTAAAAAAACCGCCTGAAAATATCAATTATTTAGGAAAATCCAACAGGTGTTGAAACTCATACTGGTATTAACAATATACGAGTATGAATATCATATCGTGTTATAAAGTTGCAAGGACTTTCATTTATAGCCTGCGTTTTTATTTCTGGACAAAAAAGAACTAATGATATCTAGTCTAGGACTAGTGACATGGTCTCTCCGTTTTAGTTTTTGCTAAGCTGAACCTTACGCCCTGTATATCTTCATTAGAGTTTATGGGCCCGAAATGGTTCTGCGATATCCGACAAGTCAATTTCATGAGATTGCAAGATTCAATCTCAAAATAGTCATTCATAAGATTAGTCTAGCTATAAACTCTAGCTCATTTCTGAGAATATCTAAGTGCGGCAGAGATCAATCACATTTCTAGTATACATCCGGTAACCTTACCTTTAGATAGGGTACAGATAAATCGACTTCTACGCGAAACACTTTAGCTGATTACTCAATGAACTATGATTGTGTAGGCTGTAGCTCTATGAGACATACTTGTATTGAGCATCTGACGTTATTTGTAAAGAAGAGACAGTTACCGAAATCAATAGCTTAAATATAGCACGTAATCCTTCAACATCATCATCATCATTTCAGGACGTCCACTGCTGAACATAGGCCTCCCCCAATGACTTCCACGCACGGTTGGTAGCGGCCTGCAACCAGCGCCTTCCTGCTACCTTTATCAGGTCGTCGGTCTACCTTGTGGGTGGTCATCCCACGCTGCGTAGCCTCTACTCCAGAAACTTGCTGCCCCATCGGCCTTAAATGAAGTAAAGTCGCTAGCATAGTCCGACGGATTAGCAAAGTGAAGTGGCAATGGGCAGCCAATAAAAATATATTCAACAAATTTTTCAAAAATATCGCACTAGCATTGACTTTTGACTTATAATGGTCGGTCTACACATAAAACTGATTGGTGTTGACCTTTACCGAGCATATTATAACAAGCGCATACGCGCATTTACAAAGTATCAAAGGACGATACGTGATTTTCACTAGCGCTATTATTAAGTTCGCGGAAAATGCAATATTACCTGAAGGTCAATCCGAGCTGACCCCGCGTAAGCCTCCTTTTATATTGAACGATGCTTATCTTCCCTTTTTATGGCCGCTTTATGTTGCAAAGTCGGCTCTACAATATGCACAATAGTCTTTTGAATGCTGATTTGATGATCTTCTTCTATGAACAATGATAGAACATTTTATATACTCGTAAAGGTAGACTTTTATTGAGTTGGAACTGACAATAAAAATACAATCATCTCTTACGGGGATAACTATAGTCTGTGGACGAAAAATATTTCTAAAACAAATCATTGATTCATTATAAAAAAAAAAGTTGCTTTTTATTCTGCTACTTTAATTATGCCACATTATAAAATTAGGTGGCAAGCATGGAAAAATCTAGAAGAATTTATTATGTAAATGAATAATGCCATAAAGCGCCTAGGCGCCAAGGATAAAATATTTTTAGAGAATAGAAACTGTTATGATTTTATTTATGCAAAAAACCAGTTTCAAATAAAGATGGCGAGGATAATTTAAAATTTTGGAGCCAAATAGAACCAGTCTGTGGCATCTAACTAGAAGTATTTTGGGAAAAGCATTATGTGATAAGGATCCAGCATTATCTGATACAAAACTATTATGTATAAAATATTCATTTATTTAAAAACAAAAAATAAGAAAGATCATGAACGTAATTTGATGAAGTTGGTCTCTTTAAGAATTTATTTCAATTCAATTCAATTACCTCTAGACAACATTAAACCACATGGTTAGTAGCCTCATACCACTATTTTGGTATTACCTAGTCTCGGCCAGTTAAAAATAATTTAATATACTTGTATCTCTCTGGTCAGCAACCGAATAAAATGGCGAATGATCGGAGAGTCGTAATGCATTTGGAAACACTTATTCCATGAAGACCACAACCTCATCAGGATTCTACTCAAAGACCAAACCTCCCACCTCTGCACATGTAAATATTCACACTGACGTCAAAGCTACGGTTAGCTGAACAATGGTTCAGCATTCTCCAGTCGCTTTCCCGAAATAAACTGCAATTGCAACTATGCATACAATGGCTGAGCCACATCCTAGCGTAGGCAGAGTCGTGACTCACTAGGATACTGGCAATCTAGGCTCTAGGTTGGTGGCATACGCTTCCCAAACTTTTAAATAAGAAATAATAAAGCCTATAACGACCGACCGCTTTTAGCGACGCATATATTTTTTGATTTGTCTGGTTGATTTGTTGAGAAATAACGGAAATAATCGGATTCTTCTGTAATATTAAGTACTATCTCTATACGTTCTTTCGAACATCAAATTGATGTGTACCATCTTACTTTAACTTTGACAAACGTCAAAAATCTGTCAAAATCCATACAAAAATCGACGGTTATCGTTACAGTTACGGTCAAAGTTTCACTGTTTGGTGGTGCACCACCGAACCACGATTCCAAATAATTAAAAGTTTGTGAAACCAAATGCCTAACGCACATATCTACAGGGTGGAAACGTTAAATGATCTCACTCGATTATTTCTTAACTATACAAGATATTAAAAAACTGGTTACTGATCCTGAAAGTGCTTAATGAGCTATTTCAAACGGTACCAATAATAAGTTACAGAATAAACTGGATCTATCTGAAAATTCAATGTTTCCAGCTTCCATACTAAATGTATGCCAGACACACAATATTAGAAGTGTAATTTTTTTAATTTAATAATAAATACTTAAAATAAACTCGTAAATTGTATTCTTATTTTAAATTATTAATGAAAAACATTGGTTTTAGCCTTTACTTGCTATAATATTGTCAAGAGATGAGTGTCATGACTGTGGTAGTACTAAATGTATGGAAGAAGGAAACATTGAATTTTTGGTTAGATCCAGTTTATTCTGTAACCTATTATTGATACCATTGGATAGAGCTTGTGAAGCACTTTTAGAATCAGTAATCAGTTTTACGATATCATATGTAGTTTTTAAAATAATGTGACTTTACCAAATGTATGGAAGCTGGAAACATTGAAGTTTCGGATAGATCCAGTTTATTCTGTAACCTATTATTAATACCGTTTGATAGAGCTCATGAAGCACTTTCAGGATCAATAACTAGTTTATTGATATCTTGTATAGTTTAGAAATAATCGAGTGAGATCACTTATCGTTTCCACCCTGTATATATATAAAAGAAAGTCATGTTAGTTACTCCACTTATAACTCAAGAACGGCTGAACCGATTTAGCTGAAAATTGTCAGGGAGGTAGTTTAGAGCCAGGAGAAGGACATAGGATACTTTTTATCCCGTTCGAAATAAAAAAAAAAGTCTGCTTATTTATTGCCATTAAGGCGGAACAAAGTTCGCCGGGTCAGCTAGTTTTAAATAAAAATAAATAGTGCATCATGTTAAAAAAAAGGCTTCTCACGTTTTATTTAAAAGTAGGTACCGCTGACTCCCAGGTCTTGTATCTGCATAAGTACGAAATCGAACCCTATAATCAGCCCCTTCTAATGGGCTAGTCTAGTTTATTTTGAGAACCAATGTTCTAACTTGACCTAGGTGCAGCCAGCTTGATACAAGTCGTAGGCGGCGCCTTTCTATCTGACGTAACGTAGAAAGCTTAATATAACTCCATGTTGCCTATACAGTGTGATAATAACTGCCTTATTAGGCTGGGTAAGTTTTCTAAGCCATTTTGAGATTAAAAATTATGTAAAGCTATGTTTGGTAGAGATATATGATCACGAATCAGAAAATATGATAGCAAACATTATGAGTGTAAGAAAGAATGTGGATAAATCTTTTCACAATGTAAACTATTACCTACATGTTATTTTATTTATGTACTTTTTATGGCTTGTATTTTGCAATAGCGATTTGATTCCAACGCAAACATAGATTAAGGCACATGAAATAAAGTTAAGGTTTTTTCGTATAAATAAACTCAGGATAATTTTATGTAATTGTAGATAATAGTAGTATTTACGTGAAGCTTTGTGTGTAAAAGCGCTGTATAAAAGCCTATTTCCGGAAAAATAATTTTATGACTCTTTTATTATGTGCATAGACTTCATAAATTGTATCACTTGAACAGTGAGAACACAGATATCAATTAATTTTTTCGTCCAAATTTTTTTTACGTCCTGTTGACTTCCAAAACGTGTACCATAAAATGCTAGAAACCATTATAATTAAGTCATTCGATAATATCCGTATTTGGATCCGACGCTTTTACACGTATGATTATAATATATCGATGGTTAGTAGAACTAGTTGTCAGAAAAATCCGGTTCAGTACAATAGTGGTTTTAAAGGCGCGTGTACGGCGGGGTTGGTCCGCATGTATTTTATTAACATACAATGACCGACAATATCGTGCTAGTAATAAAACCATTTTATTATAGTCCTAAATCCTATCATGACTGTTAACATCTGTATTAATTGAAACTTACCTACTTTAAACTCATCTCACATAAATATAAATGTAGAGCCAACACCCTCCAATGTTCTTTGTTGATTGCTAACAATGGTCATTAATTACAAATGCGAATAATATAAACTAAATTTGTGAGGATGGATTAAATGATATTTGTTACTAAGGACTTTGAAATTTGTGATAAAACTTTTAAATTCAAATTAAAAGTTTATTAACATTATTAACAATTTTTAGTTTTTCTCCAAATCCTCTTAGCTTTAGACATTTCGTGTGATTCAATAGAGTAAAGTATAAAGAATATAATGAAACAATCTCAGTGAGCACGCAGCTTTACACTGTAGGCGTCCAAGCGAAGCTATATTTCACTGCGGACTGACTTGCCTCGCGGCGTTGCTTGTTTTTTCCCTTATTCTTATGAGATTATCTCTCCTTTTCTTTCTCCGAAGAATTCCGACCATTATTTGCAA
Organism: Ostrinia nubilalis; assembly: GCF_963855985.1. Lineage (NCBI taxonomy): Eukaryota > Metazoa > Arthropoda > Insecta > Lepidoptera > Crambidae > Ostrinia > Ostrinia nubilalis. Next base: position 2,431,295 of record NC_087088.1, on the reverse strand, counting down.
CGTACAAAAGCTGTTTTGCCTACATTATGCATTTAGCAGACTATAGATCCAGTGACTTGAATACATAGTGAAAAATAAAGCAATAGTTAAATCGAACATCATCGCGTTGGAAAGATAGAAACATTTGCTGTTTGTATAATGACAGCACATCAAACTAAACACAGTGGCATAAACTTCGAAAAATCTAAAAAGTATGAATTTGTTGCAATATAGTTTTATGTATTGTGGCTGTATTTGAGCACCCTAACTTCTCTTTTATTCTTACATCTAGCATTTTTTCAGAAGAATTTTGCCGCCAATATTTCTTTACAACGCCTCCATAACCTAGTTAGAATTAAAGAGAGCAAAGAAACTCCTGAAATGCAAATTACATAAGCTGGTATTTTTCATTCAAGTCTTTCAAAGAAAATTCCAGACTGTTACTTTACGACTTGGTAAAGCGTCCGCTTTTAAAATATTTTTTCCTTGGCATTTAACAATACACAGCCCGAGCCCCTGAAGTTGCTCAAAACAAAAGTAAAACAACTACCCTGGGGAACTTAATAAAGGCCTTTCTGGAAAATTCATAGGTAAGATTGATGTAATTTACTTTTCATTTATTCTTGGACTTCACGACTCGAGGGAAAAAATCGGACCCAGGAAGAAAACAAACTTGTGTCAAATGACAAATAATTTTGTTGTGAATTAGGTACGTCCAAATTATTTAATTAAAAATATAAAAAGCTCTGTCATATTTTTTCTAATAATTTACAATTAGGTACAAACTTGTTCATTACGGTGGGCTTCCACATGTAGAGATGGTATAAGTATGTACCGTATGTACAGACGACGGCTCATCGAGGTTTGGCAATCAACATTGGCATCTTGTACAGTTGCAATAGATACTATTTTGGAACAAATGTATAGTCTGCTATGCTGTCTACTGTACATCAATGTTGTATATCATAATTGAACACTATGTAAGTGTGCCAACTGGCAGGCCAGTCTCTGCCAAACAGGTCTGAAGTCAGCGACCTCGTAGATCCGCCGACAAATTATTATGATACAGTTTAAGCTCCAACGTTCAGAATCAAGATTGATCGACGACCGTTAATTGATATCGATCTATTTAAATCCTCATGTTGCTATGGAAATTCTATAAATTGCGTGGGAGCTTTTTATCTTCGTTTCAACGGATAACAGAAAAACGCCCTTTGAAGCGTCCTCTTAATAAAATCCCTACCTTTATTCCTTTGATAGGTCTTTCAAATTATGCTGATTTTCTTAGAGAAGTGGTAAATATGAGTCGTATAACTAATTACGAACTTTTAAGGTTACATACCTAAGGCCTTTCCAGAAACTCGATTGCAACACATTATCACATAGATTAGCGTTTATGAAAGTGTTTTTCAAATAGGAACGTGAGTAGTACTAATCAATACACTTAGCACATCCCTGTAAGCCATTAAATGAACAATTTGTTCCGAAATACACAAGACGTTTTCTGAAAATCGATTACTGATGTGTAATCGATCGAATTTATCATCATTCAGTCGTCTCTTACACTCATACCAGCATCCTAAGATGAGTAAAAGAGAGCGGCAGAGCTGTGTACATCAAAATCGTTTTGCAGAGAAGTCTTTAATTCCAAATAGGAAAACGGACTCAGTAATACAAAGCACGTATATACGCGACCGCAAAGGCGATGCGTAGGCGCATTACAACCAAGCTGAGCACGTGATTTGGCAAAAATAACGACTCTTGCCTAATCGTGTGTTTGAACTTGACTTATAAGGAGACATTAAACAAGGGAATATCAAATTGCTACCCAAGTCTAGCATTAAGAGTAATGTGCATCACTTTTCATTGAATTTCATTTCTAGCGATCTTTGGACCTATTCAACGAATTTACAAATTGAAATCCTGACTTACGTGTTACTTTTTATTTCTAGAAAACACATAGCTCATCAATTCAATCAATATTCATCGTCATTGAAGAAAATATGTGAACAGAGACCCTACCCAATACAGCTAGCTGCTTCGTACTGTACTTGAGTTAAATGAAGATTTGAATAAACATATTTCGTTATAACTGTAACTGTTTTATTTAGCATATTGGACATTGCAGCCTAGGAATGGTTTACTTAACACCAGCAGGACAGTCTTGGACGTGAGAAAATATTCAAATGAAAAGCTAATCCTGCGTCGATCCTGCGCGGGCGCACCGAGACGCGTGGGCGCCCGTCCATTGCGCATAAGAATTGCCGCCTAGATAAATTACTGCCTAGAACTAAACAAGAGAAATTCAGCCTTTTATAGAGCCATGCGGAATTATTTATTACTAGCTTTTGCCCGCGTGAAATTTAGTTTGTCACAGGTCGTTCTAAGTTATAAACAATAATACTGTAAAGCTTCATCAAAATTCGTTGAGTAGTTTTTGCGTGAAAGAGTATCAAATATCCAGACATCCAAACTTTCGCATTTGTAATATTAGTAGGATGGAGTTCTCGCCTGCTCTATCAAGTCTGTTGGGTACGGTTACCAGAAATATTGGCTTACTAGAATCACGCACCTCTGAACCACCTTAAGTCATACGAGAATACCTACCTATTAATTCAATGTGAGGTTAATTTGATATTCAATCAATGCGAAAGAAAAACGTTGACTCATCAGCGAAGAAGTGCTCGAGGATGATTGTGCACGAAAATTCTTAGAATAAAAGAAAAAGATACAAAACAAATGACAAGCGCCAGGAATTACCGAACGATAAGTACCACTCCAGCTCAAGAGTCTTCAAAGGCCGAATAATCTGGCATTTCAATCGGTCGGACACAACCGGACCCAGCTTGACTCACAACTTCGAAGGTTCAACGACCTCGCGAATTCTCGATAATCATTTAATTGTATGACTGGAACCGAACGAAATGTGACAGCCGAGAGGAGGAGCCACGATGGAAAACTGATTAGGCCACGCCCATTTATCATTCTGGTAGATGGTCTATGACAGTTCGCGGTCTTACTTGTCTGATATTTGACAATCTGAGGCTCGTTTTGTCATACGTACTCGTCAGTTGCCTTTCAATCACATTAGGTAATTGGGACATCAGTCTAAATGTAACTGTTCGTTAATAACTGTTCATCGGCATAGTTGAGTAATTAGAACGCGTTCATTATCCTGCTATTCGAATGTCCAAGAAGAAAAAGAATTTTAGTAGTCACGACTTGCGAAGTTCAGTTAATTGCCCAATGAAATAAAGTGAGCCATATTTTATGCTTTCATTTCTTTATTTGTTTTCATAAATTCTCGTGTTTTCGTATTTTGTTACTCGTATTTGATTTCCATAGTTAGGTAGGTCCTACTAATACTACCTGGTTTACTAACTATAGTTATTTCTAACGATAAACTAAGCGAAAACGCCCAAAAAATACACGACTAAAGTCCACTTATTCCGATGATCCTAAATTCCTAACACACGTACCGAAATTCGTTCGACCTTCCAAAAAATACAACCAATAAAGCTGCCAAAAACGCGCACCTGATATTATCCTATTTCCCGTTTGCCCCTATCAAAATATAACCGGCACTAATAATGTTTGCCCGCCACCCGCTTGAGGGGCCAAAGTCAACATGCTCTGCACCAACTTGTATTTTTACTTTTATAAATGGGGAATTGGGGAAAATCATGGAACGTATTTTTGCAATAAATATTTTTCCTGATTCTGATTACCTACATCTGATAAAGAATTTCATCCAAACTACCAAAAATCCAGTGCTAGAAGTTGCCTGCATTTTAGGTTTTTCTGTTGTTCGTTCATTTCAATTATTCGAATAGGCATTGTGCTCGGAGCTTTGAACATAAGATTTGCTCATAAATATCAAAAATTAATGTTGGAAAACATTAACTTACTGATGGATTATGGACATAAAAAAAGAAACTTTGGTGGATTTGCGTGGATTTATTGAAAAACCAAAGAGCACAGTACATAATCGGACAATAGGAGATATGAAAGAGAAAGTGACAAGTTTGACAGCTAACATTTACAGAGCTTGTCAATTTTATTGCGTTTACGAAGACAATTCCAACACTGGCCCTTAAACCAATAAAATACAAATATTAACATACAATGTATGTATAATGTATGTACAGTACATACTCTTTAAGTTATGAAACAAAAAAAATAACTCTATTTATTAAGTTACAAATAAATAGATTTATCAACAATTATACAGTTTCCAAAAAAATAAACTATGTTACTTTATTCCAGTCCTGAAATAATTACAAAGAAATACATTCATAACTATACAATTAATGTTGTTTACTTTTCCAATGAAATATCATGACGCATGTTACATTTACAGAAACCATTTTTATGCATGATTTAATATCATTATGTAGAGAAGTTTCAACAAAAAGAAATCATAAACACAAGCAAATTATACGGTAAGTATTATTTTATTAGCAACAACTTTGTTACAAAGTTATTATGCTTTACTTTACACAAAGGTTTGGTTAGAATGTCAGCAAGCATATCATTTGTACACAAATATTTTAACATAACGATTTTATCATTTACACATTGTCTGATAAAGTGATGTCTAACATCAATATGTTTAGTTCTTGAATGATAAAGTGAGTTTTTACACAACTTTAACGCTGACTGATTATCATTATGAATAGTTATGATAATAATCTTATTCAAAACATCCTTTAAAAATTTGCGAATAAACAAACCTTCTTTACAGGCATCTGTTATGGAAATGTATTCAGCCTCAGTGCTAGATAATGCTACCGTTTTCTGTTTACGACTTTCCCAGGAAATCACGGATTTTCCAATGGTGAATACATACCCAGTGTATGACTTGCGGTCTCTGTCATCGTTCGCCCAGTCAGCATCTGCGAAAGCCGTGACGTCCAAGCCACTCTTTTGGAAAAATAGACTATAGTTTATCGTACCTTTCAAGTAACGAAGAACTCTCTTTGCTGCCTTCCAGTGGATTTCTGAAAAAGATTCATTGAACTGGCTTAAATAGCTGACTGCATGAGCGATGTCTGGTCTGCTACAGACAGCAATGTACATAAGACAACCTACTAGCCCTCTGTAATCTAGATTATCGTCTTTCTTATTATCCTTTGGTAGTTTTAGTCCCGTTTCCATGGGTGTGGGTGATGGCTTACAATCATCCATCTTGTATTTCTGCAAGACCCTTTGAATATAACTGCTTTGATCAAGAGTAATTTTACCTTTCTCCTTACATAGTTTCATGCCAAGAATTTGATGAGCTGGCCCTAGATCTGTAATTTGAAATTCTGTCATTAATCTCTGCTTTATACTCAATTTTTCCTGCAAATTACACCGTGAAAACAAAATTATATCGTCCACATAAAGAGCAATTATTATCATTGAATTGTTATTAGACTTTATGTAAACACAAGGTTCCGATGATGACCTAACAAAATTTAATTTGTTACACAAAACATGATCAATTTTTTCGTACCAAGCTTTCGAAGCCTGCTTCAAACCATAGATGGCTTTGTTTAATTTGTAGACCTTATGTTCTTGACCTTTTATCTGGAAGCCTTCGGGCTGTTCCATGAAGACAGTTTCTGATAAATCACCATTTAGGAATGCTGTTTTTACATCGAGATGCTCAATCTCCATATTGTATTCAGCTGCCAAAGCCAACAATGTTCGTATTGTGGAATATCTTACGACTGGGGAAAAAGTCTCCTCATAATCGATCCCATATTTTTGGGTGCATCCTTTGGCAACTAAACGAGCTCTATATTTTAACAGTTCACCATTCAAATTCCTTTTAATTTTAAAAACCCATTTGCATTTAACTGGTTTTTGTGATTCTGATCTATCGGTTAAGGTCCAACAATTATTATCAATAAATGATTTGTACTCACTAGTCATTGCTTCTTTCCAATGTTTTGCATGTTTCCCTTCAAGTGCTTCTTGCACTGTCTGTGGTGTATCTTCTTCAAGACATGTGCTCACCATATACGACGATGGTGACTCCATTGTATCATCATAGTCTTCTTCAGATGTATCTGGAACGTAAGTTTCATCGGCAGGGTCGCTGGCCTCCGGTGAGCTCTCTCTTGAGCTCTCAGAATCATTTATTGTGATTATGCTGTCTCTCTGATTGATTTCCATAATAGTGTCATCAGATAAGTCAGTGTTCACAACAGATGACTCTGATTGTACAGGAGGTTCAGACGGATTAGTTTGAACATGTCTACTCTCATCATAAGTACAATTTTGAACTTGTGAAAATTGTTCTACTGTGTTTAATTTATCATCATTTGACACTTTACTCAGTAATTTATTTTCTAAGAAAGTTACATTTCTAGCTTTAATGCAATTTGTTGGAAATTCAGGGTCAATCAATCTGTACCCTTTAGTGTCATCGCAATAACCAACAAATATATAACTTTTGCATTTTGAATCTAATTTTTTTCGATTTGGATTCAATGCATATGCGACACAACCAAATATGCGGAAATATTTGATAGATACCTTTCTATTCGTCCATTTTTCTTCCGGAGTACATCCCATAACAGCCTTTGTGGGACTATGATTTCGTATATAAACAGCAGTATTAACAGCTTCTGCCCAGAACTCCTGAGCCAGGCCTGCATCGTGTAGCATACACCTTGCTGCTTCCATGACAGTTCGGTTGGCTCTTTCCGCCACTCCGTTCTGCTGCGGCGAGTGAGGTACTGTTGTTTGGTGTCGAATGCCGTTGTCCTTTAGAAACATCTGGAAATTTGAATTAATGTATTCGCCACCGTTATCACTCCTGAGAACTTTAATTTTTTTACCTGTCTGGTTCTCAACCAAGGCCTTAAAAGATTTAAATTTCTCAAACACTTCATTTTTACTCTTCAAGAAATAGACAAATGTTTTTCTAGAGAAGTCATCAATAAAAAGTAAAAAATATTTTGAGCCACTAAGAGAAGAACAGGGCATCGGGCCGCATAGATCTGTATGAACAAGCTCTAATGGTTCATTCGCTCTGGTGTATGATTTTTTTGGAAATGGTAATCTATTTTGCTTTCCTTGTATACATGCAATGCAAGGTTCGAAATTGGAATCGTTATAAGAAATACCAGAAACCATACCTTGATTGAGGAGTTTCATGCTTCTTCGGTTGAGGTGGCCAAGCCGTCGATGCCATACCTTTTCTGATAATTCAGCTGAACTTGGCTCTGTCTCGGTCTCCGTATTGCCACATTCAACTGCTGCATTCACCACCAGATTCCCCGTAGCTTGCTGAGGAGTAACTGTAACAGTACTAGAAGTGGCCGATAGTGTTTCGGCAATGTTCAGTTTATACATGCCTTTTTCAAGAGTAGCACTGACCACTTCTACCCCATTATCATAAACATTACACCCACTGAAGCTGAATACAACCTTGAAACCCTTTTTAACCATAGAACTCACAGATAACAAATTTGCGCTTAACTTAGGTACATAGTAAACATTGCTAACAGTTTTTATTGTACCATTTGCTAATTTTATTCTTACAGTTCCTATTCCTTCGGTGTATAACTTATCCCCGTTAGCCACTTTCACTTCAAGACTTTTATTTTTCACAAAATCACACATCACAGACCTATCACAACACATATGACTCGAAGCGCCACTATCTATATACCAGGAATCTGCTTCAATATTCGCTGACAAGGCTGTAAGCAGGGCCTTGGACACATCCACGTTTGTCTTGGTGTTGGTATTTGTCTTCTTATCCAACTTCTTTGGACAGTCCTTTATGAAGTGACCGGTCTTCTTACATCGGAAACATTTGGGTTGTTTCCGCACAGCTGCCAGGGCCGATCCGCCATCACTCTTGTCATCACGGCGTAGGTTCTCTTGTAACAACTTGCCTTGTACTACCTCGCTGGACAATTTGATATTAGAATTTTCAATTGCCATAATCAGGGGATCGTAGTCCTCAGTCAGTCCGCTTAGCATGATGACTGCGATGAAATCATCATCAAGTGGTGACCCAATATCGCTGAGTTGTTGTGATATTTCAACGATCTTGTTGATGTAGCTCTCCATATGTTGGTTTTCCAATTTTGTACTGAACAATGCTCGCAGTAGTGTCAGTCTCCGGCACAAACCTCTGTCTTCATAAGCCTTTTGAAGATTATTCCATGCCTCGTGTGCAGTTTTTGCAGATCTTACATGTGCAAATGCCGCAGGTTGTACAGATAGAGCAATGCGGGCGAGCGCCTTTTGTACCTTTTTGGCGTGTTCCGCATCCGTCGGCTCCTTCTCCACAAAATCCCATAGGTCCTCATGGATCAGCACCATTTTCATCATAAATTTCCATGAGTTGTAATTCTCGATGCCCTTTAGTTTGTCCATGATTAGAGAAGGTGTACTGATACCTGTAGCCATACTGCGCAATGTGGTGGAACGTCGATGAGAGGTTAAGTTTTTTGATTATGTCGAAATCTCGAACTATTTGATGAAATATATCAAAAATAATAACCAGGACCGTGCCTGGGCCCATAACCTGATGGATTATGGACATAAAAAAAGAAACTTTGGTGGATTTGCGTGGATTTATTGAAAAACCAAAGAGCACAGTACATAATCGGACAATAGGAGATATGAAAGAGAAAGTGACAAGTTTGACAGCTAACATTTACAGAGCTTGTCAATTTTATTGCGTTTACGAAGACAATTCCAACACTTACATCAGTCAAGTAAGAGAGTAGAGTCAGTAAGAGCGCTTTCACATGAGGCTACTACGCGCGATATGTAGCGGGTCACTCTACCTCGACTGGGAATCATATTACATACAATAACAGAGTGGTGTGTATTATCATATTACATAAACAATTATAAGTGGTGTCGTACTACAAACAGAAACTTGCGATAGTAGCTTGAGATCAAAATGAAAATGCAACGATGAAGCATTATGACTTGTGTGATTTATACATACAACTCGTCTTCTATTGCCGCACTAGAACGTCCTAAACCGTCTCATGTAAAAGCTCTCTAAGTGTCCAACACAACAGCGCAGAATATCGATAAAGGCCAATCGTAAAATAGACTGAAGTGCCAATTTACAGCGCAACTATAAGGGGCCGTAACTCAAGTCCATAGGACAATACGCGTCAAGATTATAATCTCAGAACAACTTGTAGCCGTATATTACCCCACTTAGGATCGTGAAACTCTAGCTCCTAGGTTATAAAGTTTAAAATCTCTTGAAAAAATCTTGTCTATAAAGAATACGGCTTATTGTCGGACAGACGCGATTATGAGATAGCGAGTAAGATGCGCTATTCGCGCGCTCGAGAGATAAATTCTCGAGTGAAGTCAATAAGACTGTAATTATAAACTGAGCCATTAAAGGCAAGATCATTTCTGTCTTGACTATATTGGTGAAATTGCAGATACAAAACTGAATTAACAGCTTGAATATTGAAAACTTTCTAACCCATAGAGTTGTATAGCATCACATATCTTTTAACGATTAGATCTAATAAGAAGATAAGTAGAAATAAAATAAGTAGAAATAATATGAACACTGTAAAACGGCCATCGCATCGGATCGCGATATGACGTTTTATTAATGTAACATTAGACCAATTTCAAAAAACGTTGCTGCAGTACAATAGCTTTGAATTGTCTATGTAATTCAAGCAAATCGCAGCCGACGTCGAGTTCCCTAAGTGCCCCATATATCCTTACAACAACAGCATTAAAAATATCTTTCTACATTTCTAAATCACCGGGAGAATGCGTGTAATTTGAAACTAGCGGGGATTGTACAGGGTGTTTGCAAAATAGCGGGCGCTATATCACTTGAGTTTATTAATATCGCGCTAGTAACTGCACTATTTTCAAGTCTTCGTAGTGACAGTGCTTTAAAGATATATCATTGGTAGAGTATAGACTCACGGGCTAGTTTCATAAATGTGTACATATCATTATGTTTGTGCAGACGACTAGTATCAAGAATTACTAAAGAATTTTAATCAAATAAAAAAACTCATGTGAAATCTTTCTTGTCGGTATCATAATACAACTTTGAACACCACTGCTCGGAACAGTTATTCGCGAAAAATCTCCCAGGCCGGACTGAGTCGTGCGATCTAGTAATAGCGCACTCGTTATTTTATCACGACTTTCTAGCTCAACTTATAGGAATCTAGGGCTCTACGTGAACAAGGAAGATTATAAAATCGACATTATAGTAAACTTCTGTGGAAATTGCAACAAAGTACGTATCGTATAGTTTATGGTATCAGATACTGTGATATGAATAACCATAAAACCATCGATTTAGGTAGGTATATCAACCCTACCGTTATAGTAAAACATGGCTTTGGCAAAAACCACTGCTTTTAACTTTCCTCAATGTAGTAAAATGAAACAAATATTTCAGACACGTATTTGTACGAATGAATTAATACCTTTCCTGAGAATCTCCGCCAGGTGGTTATTTTCTAAAAACGTTATCCCTTAAGAAGAATCTTGACTGAACTAGGAATCCTTGACTGTCGCCTCTAAATAATTGACCCAATGAAAACGTGGCAAGAACCACTAACCAACTGTATAAAGACCGAACTGTCACGTCCTTTACCCGGCCCATTATCATAGGAGACTACAAAAACACCTGACGATCATGCCACAATACCATTCTAAGTCCCATATAAGAGTGTGTTTCCACTGTAGCAAAGTGGAAAATACTATGTAGTCCGCGCCATTAGATCCCAAAATTTGGTACTATCCTTGATTCTACATATATTATTTTCTTCAAAGTTATGTTATGCCTATGCCTATCTGTTTGTCATCTGTCATTAGGGGAATAACTTCGTAAAAACTTCGCACTCTTCCTTCCTATTTTCTAAGAATTATGCCCATTTTCACCATCAATCTCTAATTTTTAAGTGACCCCTATGGTAACACATAACAGGCATTTTGTTTTCATAGGGGTCACTGAAAAATTAGGGATTATGGTGATAACGGACATTACGATAGTTTCATCACGGATCCAATAAAATGTTGACTTACTTACGCCTGAGAAAAACTTACCCTCAACATCACTGTTATTATTTTCTAAAACCAGGATCTGTCCTGGCCATACAGGAGTTGCATCAGTGGGAACGAGAGTTGGGAAGGTTAGTTCTGTACAGTGGAAATGGACCCTTATAAAAGCCCTAAGCTTTTTACACAAGTCCGCAGCGTAATTGTGTAGACCACCATATAAGCACTAAGCGTTGACCACGCTTGTTAACATCTGTCCCTGCATATAAAGTTTTATTTGTTTTGTTCGAATTGAACGACGTTGATATTCAAATAGCTTGACGTTTAAAATACGAGTTTGTTCAACTTGTTAGGAAAATGTATTTGATATCAAAATTATAGTTCGTATTACAAAATACAAACTGATGAAAATATAATGAAACTATGTACTAAAACTCGAATCTGGAAGAAATATTTCTTCAACTAAACCTATGGATGTGTGGCAGTTACAGATAGTTGAAACAAAACGTTACTAGACAAAGAAAATCACTAACTTTATTGCATTTCATTCAAGTGTTATGGACTCTTCAATTTACTGTGAATCGTTTAAAATAATTTGGCTTCAAAATAAATTGCTTATGACAATGTAATTGAAACTGATATTAAAATTCGTTCCACAAATATTATACTGGTATGCTATGGTAGAAGATATCACCACACTTTCATCAAATAAGTGGGTGTAACGTAGAACAAAAAGTATTCCAACTGAGAATAATGATCGCCGAGAATGAACAATAAAATGTTATAACAAAAAACAACATTACCAAAGGTCGTCGTACTTTCTAGAGCTGTCAAAATAACGCCTCATGACCTTACAATATAACGTTAAGATAAAATGTCGTAGGGTTTTTTTTAAAAGAGCTTTTGTTATGCCTTGCAAAAGGTGCTATTGGATTACTCCAGTTGCAAGACGGTGTGCTATTTTTGTAGTAGGTTCTCTACATACTGATTTTGGCTTTCAACATTTGACAACATTGTTCGAAAACTAATGGAAATAGTTGGACCGATAAACCGGGCAAGTCGTAATCTCTGAGATAGAGTTCCTAGGGTAAGACACAAAGTCGTAAAGGAAAAAGTTAGCTTCGGAAATTGTGTCCAGTCTGTCAAAATATTGTACGTATGACATTCGTATTATATTATCACTACATAACTCATAATAGTAGTTATTAAAATTAAAATGGAATAACAGTTCGTGGTCAGAGAGATCGCGATTATAAGGTATGACTGGTGTAGAAATAGTTTTTCCTCAACTATACGAGTGGTTCTCGACTATTCTAGATTAGACTGTCTTTCTAGATAATCAACATAATTACTATCGATAGAATCGTAATTAACGAGCGTACTGTATGCTGTTATTTTATGATGCAATATCGATGCAGAGAAATTGACCCGTTTGTTCTATTTCGACCTTTATTAAGATGGAATAAGGATTTTGCCCAAAGGGTCGATATGTGAAGGTGGTGTATTGTCCCTTGGTGGTATCATTAGCGATTTGAGCCGCTTCACACCGACAGGGCACCACGCGTCTTCGGACCACCCTGGTGTGCCTAAGATACAATATAAATTGAAACAGTAAGGCCACTTCTAATCCTAGGAATGCTCTAATAAACTTAAAAACTAATTATTGCGCCCGAATTCCCCCGGCCATTAATGAAACAAGCAGCTTATATGTACTTAAAATATTAACTTCCACTTCTATACTTTAGCAGATCTAATTATCATGTAAAAATACATATCTATGTATGATTTAATCTAATGCTTGATCAAAGCTTCAGCTGTGAGGCTGTGACATACTCATACTAGCAAATTTTTCTTTCTAAATGGTCAATTGAAAAACAAATGTACCTACTTGTTAAATCTTAACTAAAGAACAGATTACTTCCAAGATTTATGAAAAGACCTAATTGTGGTGTAATTATTTATTCATAGCGTGTAAGCCTATAATGGTGGCTAATAAGGAATCTGAGCGAATGTAGATAGGGACTAAAAGCACTATACTTATCTTTATTGTGGCCTAAGACTTAATTAAAATAAACTCGGGCGTGCTGCTTTTGAATTAGGCTCGACATCAGAATAATTTACATAATTTACCTGGAATTATCTCTGGAATGAGGATGTGCTCTAAGCGACCAAGAATACAAAATTTTGTCTTCATAAAGTTTATTGAAGAACCCACCTGCATTTTACTGCTGGCTGCTGCTCCGCTATACCCAAATCCCTTTTAAGCCGGAATTTGCAATGTGACACATTGATGGCACAATAAAGTTAATTTATTTGTGTGATATACAATTAACTACAACTTTTATTGAATGTCTTTCGGAAAATAAACATGACATAAATTATATTTCGTTATGATCCCGTCACTTTATTAACTTATTGATTAAAAAAAATGGAGTCAGAGTCAGTCTTATGGAGCCGTTAAATGCTTCTTTTCTTAAAATTGAACCAAAAGTTCTAAAAGGACTACACTCAGCATATTAAATTTTAATTGCACTTAATTAAATTTGCATTTTAACACAATGTTTGCTTGGTTTCATCGGTGAAAATTATACTTAAACCATAAAGTTATACATAAACCATCCCTTTGCCTCAACTCTCTCCTACATGCCCTTGATTCATGGCACCGACATCATTAATTGAAAAATAGTGCGCAATTGCCTGACATTGAAGAATATCTGTAAGGATTTACGCAGTAGGGTATATTATTTTTATCCTGAGCCCTAAATAACCTTCGTTTAACTGGTTGGACGTGTCTGGGCTCAGCCTGTTTGGAAACTGTGTTATGTGTTTAACTACGTCATAAAACTTTTCTACTCAGCCACTGTAATGTTTTCGATGTTCGTTCAGCCAGAATATTGAACATAATAATTAAATTTTTATAAACACGCTTTTATACTTAACACTTCCATACCTTTGCTTAGATTTCATAATATTTGGAGATTTAGTCGTAAGCATGTTGATATTATACATTTGATGTACTTGGGGGAGGCCTTTGTCCAGCAGTGGACGTCATTTGGCTGAAAATGAAGAACTTGTTAGTTTTCTACAGTTCGGACACTTTTTAATGAAGACCAATTTAAAGTTGAACCAACACCGTTAGCTCTACAAAAATGCACACTTACTCATCGCCTTAAGTCGTACACGCTGCATTTACCATATCGTCACCGTAGGCTTTGTTGGCCGGCTGATAGCTATTAGCGCGAGTTCCGGGTCGGCGTAACGGGACTCTTATTGAATATGTCCGGCGCTGCGCCGACGCCGGTTAATCTCTGCTGAGGTACCATAATAGGGGAAGAGACAGAAGCCTTACTAATACAGCTTGTGTATCAAAAACACTAATCATCATCATCATTTCAGCCATAGGACGTCCACTGCTGCACATTCCACCAGCTCGCACTAAGCGTTTCGATGACTCTTTTATTATGCGAACAGCTAGGGACTGGAATTCGTTGCCTGCTGCTGTCTTTCCCGAAGACTATAATCCGGGCCTTTTTAAGGCGAGAGTGAATAGGCACTTATAGGGCAGATATGTATCATCCTAGACTGCATCCCACTTAACATCAGGTGCGATTGTGGTCAAATACCTGCCTTAGAAAGAAAGACACAGACCTCCCCCAAATGTTTTCCATGTTGATCAATTGATAGCGGCCTGCGTCCAGCGCTTCCCTGCTACCTTTATGATGTCGTCAGTCCACCTTGTGGGTGAACGTCCTACGCTGTGTTTTCTGGTACGCGGCCTCCATTCCAGAACCTTGCTGTCCCATCGGCCGTCAGTTCTGCGTACTATGTGCCCTGACTATTGCCACTTCAGCTTGCTAATCTACACTCACCCCCGGGTGGGACTAATTTGACCTTCACTTGGTTGGGTTTTGATTGGCGGTCAAGCTGTAGATCCTGACTACACAGGAGCAGCGGTGGGAATGAGAGGTGGAATAGCCCGTAGCAATAAAAGTCTAGGTTTACAATGCAAAAAACTTACGCTGAATGTGGAGTAGTTTGTGCCCGTTAGTTAACGTACGTAATGTACTTGCAGAAGAGTTAGGTTATCGTCTGCCCAATCTTCTCGGGATGACGTTAAATATACAAATATCAGGTCTTCCCAACCCATCTGGCCACCATGGGATGTATATATTTGCCACCTGATAAATTAGAGAGGGTCGTGCTCCTGAAGTGGTGACATACCATTGCCATTAAAGACCATGATGTACTTATGGACTTGCTAGTGCTTTCTGCATTGTACGCCGTTTAATCTCTAAGCCGTCCTGACTCCCTCAGGGTTCTTTGTGAACAAGTGCTCTACGTACAATAGAAATAAAAAAAAATTAAAAAATGCATACTGCGTTTTGCTCCAACGTACCTACCTACTCTTATTATTATTTTAGACGACAATATGAAACTCATTCATTTTGATTTTAAAATGTACCAACCTTATCTACCAATTAGAAACTTCTTTGTTTCCCCAATCAGTACCATAAAATATCCCTCTTTATTTTTTCTCCACTGCGATTTTTTCAGCAACTTCATTCATAACAAAAGAAAATTCCTACAAAGCTGTAAAGTATGCAACAATTGTACCAACAACATTCAGTTCTAGTTGTATCCCATAACCCATGAACACGTTCAGTCAACAAAAACTCCTGGGCTGCCCACCTGGCACCATAGAGCCATATTCATGAACCGAACTGGCCGCCATTCCTCGCCAATCGACAAAACTAATTAATTTCATTGAGTTACACATCTGACGTCGTAATTACACTACATACTTTGTATGGCGGTGGACAGGGAAGCACTAGGGGTAACGGGCCCCATGAACGAGAACGGGCCCATGGGAAATATTCTGAGATGAAGATTATACGTATGAAATGTATGTATTTTTGTAGTGGTCTCATTTGCGAAAATACCGTATGAATAGAATATACTCGTACCTATAATCAACATTAAGCATAAAGTTATCGCCAAGGACTAACACACAAGCAAAATCAAGAGAAGAATATAAGGCAAAAGATATAGTAATTTTCTAATGTTCTCACAATCTCAATACGGACAAAATGGTACAAGAAATATCCGCCGTTATCCGATGCAGTGTGGTTCAAAGTCGGGGAGCATTAACGCTACGTTGTGAGATTTTCACTTGTCTCTATTTAATAATCTTTTGGGTATTTACATAGTTATATTTTTAAAACATCTAATTTTCGTATGCTCGACCTGAAAATGCCCTGTTCAAGGCCCCAAGCCGCCCTTAATGCGACTCTTGGACCCTAACATACGGGCCCCATTACGCCAACAAGGTCGGGCCGTCGAGTTTTTCTATCCACGCTGTAAGAAGCGGAGTGATGAATGATGATGCTAAAAAGGCTTGCGACGACCGTCGTTACTAACCAAATGCCGGAGTGGGGATGTAGGATATTGATAGTGGAGATCTTTACCCTAACTCTGTATAATTTCTATTAGGACGGCTATATTTGGGGAAATTTTCTGAATTACTGAAATCTAACGGAGCACGAAAGAGCCGTGTAAAGACTAAAGACCAACTACAATATTATTGATGTCGTAGAGTTCGCTACTTAAATTTTTTTTCTACAAAACTTATTAGTTAATTTTTTTCTACAAAACTTATTAGGTTATATTCTACCCGTGAAGTACAGAATGGTTATGGGAAATATTATCCTGTACTTATATCGTATATCAAAATTCTTGCAAATGATGTCTAGTAGGTACATTGAAAACTTCAGAAATAATATTTATCGATATGTCAACCACTAGAGCATCATCAACCTAATCAGTAAGATGATAATGAAGATTTATTAAGAAATATTTATTAAAAAACATTTTCCCACCATCACACCATGTAATTGCCTCCCTAACTAACTACACTTAGCTGGCAACATGAACAAAACACTAGGCAATTAATAAAAAACTGAATTATTAACTGTTACCACTATGTTATTAAAGAAACGGAGTCGTTAAACTTTGAACTAAATGCTCAACTTTTTAGATGGAGATAAATTTAATATTGGAATTTAGCTTTCAACATGTAACTTAATAGCTAAAAGCTTTATATTTAGTCTCTATAATAGAAATTGTACAAAGTTTCTGCCAACATTTTAAATGCACTGCTAATAAAAAGGGCCATTAAAATAAATATTTCTTAACATTTCTATGAAATTCAATAAGTCCATAGACATAAGAATGGTATACCATTGACTGGACCAGGAGCGACAGCAATGTTTTGATTGATTTCATACGCCGGGGAAAACAAGCATAATATATTAATTACGAACCAAACAAAGGAACATAAATCTAAACAGAACTATTACTATTTCTTTTTAGAGTTTCGTTCGTGCACATAACGTAAAGAACTCTTTATTTTGTAACTACAATCTATCAATAATAGCCTCCGCCATAGTGTAATAAGGTAGTAAACAGTAACATTTCTCTGAATATGCGGTTTCTTTTATTCAAACATTAAAACTTAATTTCTGTGACTATTCTTTGCTTATAAATTCAAGGTATTTTGACGTTCAATAGGAGAGTCAAAAGAAAACAAAAGCGAATGTTAATTTTGACAATACCTAAAAAAATATGATGTAGATAGAGACAATCAATCAACAACATTTTCAGTGCATTAACAAAGAACTACAAGTGCATAGCGTTGCTTCATATTATATTAGCGGACTTACGAGTACCTACAAAATATAATAAGTTTCGTCCAGCTACTGAGCTAAATAAATGATATAGTCCAGTACTATGCATTAAATATATTATTTAGTCATTCTACTTCATCTCAAGGCACTGTGGCTCCAGCATCTCAACGGCCGTTTCTGTGAGGGCGAGCCAGTGAAAAAAAATAAGATAAAAAACACGAATAAAAAGCAGACCCCGCCTGTGGTCGCAGCCTCACTCTACACACCTTTGCTCTTTATCCCATGAGCAATAAAGGCGACAGTTGAATGAGAGGCTTGTATCGTCGAAGTTGATCGTACTCACATATTTTTAAACCAAGGTTACCTTTTCGCGAGTCGACGATACCACTATTGAGTTCGATGTGTTTGTGTGTATATTGTGTCGGTATCTGGCGGCCGATCTGATATAAGGCGCGATTCTGCGCAGGGGCATAGATGCTGTTCAGTATGATAGCAGTAATTGCGTGAGATTGAAAAATAATAGCAAAGAAATCATGCTACTCGTAGATTAAGCAGAAACAGAGCTGCGATTCCATGCTATAATATTTAGAGGATTTAACTTTGTCTTTCTCTTAACGAATCGATTTAATGTAATCAACGAGACAATGATGTGATGCAAAGGAGGTATTCACGTGAAATACTTTTGAATATAAAAATAATGAACAGACTTTCTCTGTGCGTCATGCACATTTCTGCAAGAGAATGCAGTTTCAACATAGGTCTGTCAACAAGTACCGTACGAATGCAATAAAAGTACACGATATTTTTTTATCGATGCTTACTTGAATTTATTATTAAATCCTCAGATAAACCGATAAATAAATGTGGCCATTCGTCTCGCCCATGGGAGTTTTGTGACCTTTCGAGTGATTTTTGTCCGTGTTCGAGATACCCGTATCTCGGTGATCTATTGCGATCCACTGGCTTTTATCTTAAATGCCATTGAAATGCAAAGACCCGCTGAGAATCAAATAGCATCAAAGCTTTACTATTTTGGAGTTAAAATCCATCAACTACCTAGTGAAGTACATCATAAACTACGAGTAGGAGTGCTGGTTAAATGTTTGATGCGCCATATATTTTGACTACACGTTGTCGCAGAGTTTTATCAAATATATTACATAAAAATAATCTTAGTAACCAATAGCAATAATATGTTAGAGCTACTCCACGAAGAAACACTTTATTATCAATCACAATCAAACTTCATCGTGCACCATTATTTTGTGGAATCGTGCCCTTAGAATTGCGAATATACAATCTTCCTCAGTTTAGGCAGGTATTATAATGTTGCCGATCATCTGAGTCGCGAGAACGGCTCAAACAATTGATTTTCTATTGTCTGCGCAAACGCACGGCAGGCAAAAACATCGCGCAAAAACATAACGTCATAATCAACGGATATTTTTATAAATTGAAAAGTCACTTTGATAAAAATCTACAATATATTCATCAAGAGTGGAATTTAAACAAAATAGGACCCTATTTTAACATAAAGAGTCTCGGAGGATAATGCAAAACTACGAGTAAACTATAAAAAAAACTCATATAAAGCTCATGATATTATACGAGTAGATTCTTACGTATAATTTGACCAGACCTCTGAATCGAGGGGCCTAGAGTTAGCCCGAGGACATCCAAACCCACTTATCCCTCTATTTCATGCGTCATTACCTAATGCTGAACCTAGAGAAAGTGACTAAGTATAATGATTGTGGTAGTAGACGTACAGTGGTTGGAATTGTATAAACTTCAGTATATGCCACATTTTATGTCATAATGTTACTAAAGGACAACACAAGCTACTTTTAAAATCTACGCAGTTTCCAGACTACGCAGTTTGTATTTTAGACCAAAAAATACGACGAAGATGTGCGTCTGTCGCTACATAATGTGTTGTGCCAAAATGTATTTATTTACAAAGAAACTAGATCTATACTCAAAACTTAATTATTTATTGCAATCCACGTTTTTTTTTTTAAATTTAAGTCCCTACATGAAAAATTATAAGTCTCGGCTTCAAATATGCTAGCAAATTAGAGCAAATGGCGATTTCTTCAGATCTCACCGTAAAACAAAGGGCGGCCCACCCTGCCCACCGCAAGCACCCGTAATAGTGCGTCTGTCTGGGGCAGTACAATCATGGCGGTTTACTACCACGGTGGCAGAAACCTGTTGGGTTCCTTTTTACTTCGTCTCAAGGACTCACGGAGTTAGGCAATTCTTGGTTTGAACTTGAAGATACTGTAAAAAACATCAAAATATGTAATTCATGGATTCTCTTAAAAGTTTGTTTAATACATTTTGGTAAGGTACTAGGGTTCATACAACTCCATATCTTTTACAAAGCTTTGTTTTTTCATGAATGACTTCATTTATACAGAAACTCACCTTTACCGAAACGTCCAAACTTAATTTACATAAACGTGTACCTACGATTCTACCTAAAGATATCAAAGACATAATAGCTAGAATCCAAAGATATATTATGTTGATTAACTAGGCAAGTTAACTGATCATCACTCTTACTTCAGTGACATAGACAGGCGAAGTAGCGAAAGTAAGGAAGCTCACACCAACCCCGTATTTTGCTTGAAATGAAATGAAATAGCCGAGATGAATATAGTAATACCGTCCGGGAGAGTCATTAATCTTAGTAAGGAAGCGACGCCAGAGCCAGTCACCAGCTAATGCAATAAGCAATATTATATTAGACCTTTGCTATTGGAAAATTTTTTTACTCTTAACTCAGGGGCCTAATAATCTGACACTTATTTTGGTCTTTCTTTCTGTCTGTATCTAATGTAATATCTTCTGTAATGCATATCTTAGCTTTAATATCTATACAGGGTGGAAACGATAAGTGATCTCACTCGATTATTTCTAAACTATACAAGATATCAAAAAACATTGAATTTTCGGATAGATCCAGTTTATTCTGTAACCTATAATTGGTACCGTTTGAAAGAGCTCGCGAAGCACTTTCAGGATCAGTAATCAATTTTTCGATATGTTGTATGTTTAGAAATAATCGAGTGAGATCACTTATCGTTTCCACCCTGTATATCTAAACAGTGGTGACAGTTTGTTGCGGCGCTTCTTCACAGCACTTGCCAAATATTTGTCTCTGACAAAAGCGCTAGTAGGGCAAAAATAATGAGATATGTAAAGGCTTCTTAGGACCACTTTGACGATTTGAATTTATTAATTTAAATATTCCATAGAAATAAAGATATATTTTATTTATATTTTGATTACCCATCTATCCACTTGCTTCAACTAACAAAAATCTTCATTTCATCTCTAGAAACCGACTGAGTTTTCTGCATTCTGACAACGTGCCCACGCGTCGTCTGAAAAGCGCACCGGAGAATTTTTCTTGACAGTTTTCATATAAGATGCTGCACCATAGCGCTTATTAAACCAATCCATACTATACTCATTATTTAATATTTCTACATTCCTGCCTGCTTTACATTCCCACAAATATATTCTTTAAGACTTGCTATTGCCACTACGTTGATTTTTATTATTTTATTAAAATAATTATTTTACGTTGATTTAACAATACCTATGCCGAAACCTTTAATTAAGGCAAAAGAAGTCTGTACAAGTATACTATACATGCTATAAAGAAATAATTAAAATATTAATTCAAGGTCAAGAACTATAATAATATGGTGGGAGCCATTACCTCTTTGTAACATGCGAAGGAGCGTCTTCAAATGGCAATATTCACGCTTCCAGACTGGTTCTGCTATTTTTAACCCTCGGCCCTACAATTACCTAGTACAGATACCCCGGCGATTAGTTTTTGTTTGGTACTATTTTTACTCTGCATTTAAAAATATCCGGTACGAGTATAGCATACACGTACATGACTTCATTACTGGCCGGCGAGTACTGCCTTCTTTCATGGGAACATAAGCTTGTCTATTTTCGCTATTGCATTTAATATTTCTAAAGTAAAGCACTGGGCAGTATTGTTCTTAAATTAATTAATCCCCCATTATTACAAAAAGTTAAACTCGCGTTAATCAATAGTTTAAATTAACGTTCAGGAAGGATTATGTAATTTTAAACCAGTGTTCATCACGGGTTTAATTTCTTTGTAATAATGGGGATCAAGTCTAAAGTATCATTCTGTATACTCTATTAGTTACTACAATCAATCACTCGTATTTTAATTTTATTCAGTGAGACAATAAGTAAATGAAGGGGTTGATAAAATCGCACTAAATCGTTTGTCCGTTATGATTTAAAAATACACACAAAGAGCTTTATATTTCAATAATTTATTCATAATTTCACCGAATAAAAGTTAATGCGTAATTCTAATCTAGACTGGAAACGGGCGAATATTCATTTGTTTCCACTTAGTTATTTACGAAGTGCCCCAAAAAACGTTTCAATTAATCGAAATCCGAGCTTTTTGTTCCGAAAAAACATTTCAAAGGAACGCTGCTAAGTCGGATTACAGAAGAAATTACAATTTCAAATGAAACCAGCATCTTTAACGATCCCCTCAGACAAGAAGCGATATACTTTCATTCCGAGGGGCACATAGCCGAAAGGCTGTGTTTGAGAATACTTTGTATCTTATAAATATCACGCGGATGTGTCTGTCTGAACTTTTTTATACATTATTCGCATTCGCATGTGATTCATTTGGCATTGAAAAAAATTCTTTTTTAAACATTCTATCTTTTGAATACAGATTTAAAATTAAATTAATACGCTCAGAGCCACGCGGTTGAAAACTAGATAAAATCAAAATTAATCACTTTTTTATAAAGGGCATATAAATTGTAAGAACCCCTTTGGTTCTAAATTCTGAATACGAGGAGGATACAATGATAACACGAACGTAACGCTGATAAATTACTAAATTAAATGTTAAATTAATTAAAATTAAAAAATATTTTTTATGTTACGAGTAATCTTAAACAATCGAAATAAGGGACTGTTAATAAATATTTTGAAAATATCATGACGTAGGTATTGTATACTCCCAATGTTGTTAAGAAAATGATCGATAAGTTAGACCTATATTTTGAGAAATCACTGACAAATTAATTATGTTTCCCTTACTTTACGAGTACATGAAGTGATAAATGATAGAGTCTTAAGCTTTACCCCTTCGATATTGATTTCAAATAAGTATATCACGAATATTGTAACAATCCCAAACAAAAACTCCTTCAACGAAACTGCCCAAATCTCTCAAAGCCTAATATCAAGCGAAGGAAATAATATTTTGCTCATTACAGCGCAACAAACAGCTGCTAAGCTAAAACAAATAAGTGTAATCCTCAAGATACACAGTCCTCGGAAGGAGATCCTTAATAATGTTTAATCGGATTTACCTCATTGACTGCCCAAGCCGGCCGCTACCTAAACTACGGTCTTGGGAAAATTATTTATTCGTCTATTTACGCGAGTAGCTACTGCTAAGACCGGGGATATTTCCGAAAACTGTAGAGCTTGGATTTATTTGATTATGATACTAGGTAATATCTTGGTGTACTTTAAATAAGTGTACATAATTATCACAATCTTCAAAATAAATAACAAAACAGATTATAATTTCGTGTCATATGAGCCTTGTAAGTACATAGAGATTAAAAAAGATTAACTTGTTCCAGTACAACTACTTACTTGCATACATTTCTCATCTCATCTTCATTGAAAAAAAGTGCTAAGACACCTTATTTCACTTTTCAGCATATTAATGTTGCTATTGTATTTTCGAACTCGAGTAAGTATCGATACTTTTGATTCGTCACTTCATTGCATCCCTTGATAAAGCCAAGAAGACTTCTTGATGAGGGTGATCATCGACCACGGTCCTAAACAAACCTCATTTCCCTGGGTTTAGTTTAAGTGGCCGCACCGTTTATGACCTGGATTCGGCTCCCATACGCGGTCGCTTTTTATTTTGATTCAATACTTTACTTTTACTACTCGACTGACCTCCGCCAGAGAACGAGTAAAAAACACTGAAGGGCCTCGTCGACTATACTCAACTCCCGTGTTAACGGCGTACGAGATTGGTTTCTTATAAGGAAAATGTACGTTTATTTAACCGTCTCTTCTTTTGCGTTACACATTCTGAATTTTCTATCCGATGTACCGAAATAAGGGGAAACGATATTCAAAGGGATTTAACCCATTTAGACCTACCGTACCCTATGTGGTACAGTATCTTTTTGAAAATATTTTGAAATACCAAACCGTCGTTAAGTTTTAAAAATGATGGTGACAGTAAGCTTTAAGTGAATATATTACATAAAAATATGTTTTAACAAGTGGTTTTGGAAATATTTATTAAATCCCTCGACAGAAAATAAAAAAAATATTAACAATGTATTCAAGAAGGTATATTTCTTATCATTCATGGTAAATTATATTTTTTATCAATTTTATTTCAAAAATAGAGTACAATAGATATCATGACCACTAATAAAATATTAGTGAGATTATTTTTATACGATTTATTCCAGTTTATAATAGGTGTACCGTATAAGGTACAGTAGGTCTATGCATGAGCCAATCATGCGAGATAATATTTTTTTTTTTTATTATTATTACTTGTTTTAGGCTATTGATACTTCACTATATTGCCACAACTCATGAAAAATTTGGCAATTTCAGCAAACATAAAGCAATTTTGGTATTTTTCTACTGCTGTCTTGTCAGATGACCGCTAATGATGATCAGACTGACGAAGATTCAGGCGATAAAGATAGTTTCAATGTAAATAATTACCCTCAGAGTTTTCTTCGATGGATTTGCTGAATTTCCATCGTCGTGTTGTTAAATGCGATTACAAATAGCACTAAACGTAACAAGTCAGAAGAAGCCAGGTCTTCTTCAGCGATCCTCACTAACTTCGGAGATAGTAGAAAACGTCTTACAAGATATGCCAAGTATGATGCTGGTGATTATGTGATTTTATTTTTAATTTATATCATACAAAAATCAACAAAAACTTTGTTTGAACAACGAGTATGTTTTGCACGCGTATAGACCTACTGTACCCTATATGGTACGGGCTCCCCACGGCCCCCTATTTATGGATTATTTTTTTAAATATTTTTTTCATGATTTTTATGCTTCCCTTTGAAAGTTTTTGCTGAAAAATCAAATTTTATTTACAAAAATAATTATCGGTCTAAATGGGTTAAAATGAATGTAACTTTTATCCTTAGAATACGAAAGTTATTCAGAAAAGGAGGAATAAAAGCACAAAACATTGTCTTAGCTGAAACTGTGTTTGTTCTGCAGAAGAGAGCAGTGCGGGCCATTTATAACCTTGGACCCCGATTTTCCTTGAGAGAATCCTTTAAGGAGATTAATATACTGACAGTAGCGTCACAGTTCATTTATGAAAACCTTTTATATGTTCGCAAAAATATAGAGCAATTTACTAGAAAGAGTGATTTACACAAGTTCAATACAAGAAACAAAAATAAACTTGCCGTTCCAAATTTCAGACTGCACAAGATTGGTAATTCATTTATGGGGAAATGTATTAAACTTTTCAATAAATTACCACAAACTGTTGTAGAATTGCCCATTCATAAATTTAAAGCACATATCAAAAGCACCTTAATGAAAAAGGGCTACTATAAAGTTGATGATTATATAAAAGATAAAAATGTTTGGAATGTTTAACTACCTAGCTCGCATCAACACTTATGACTATAATATTTTAAAGACTGTAAACCCTTGAAAAGGAGGCTGACAATAGTGACTGAGTTTCTTGCGCTGCTTCTTCTCAGCACTGGCCCATTTATTGTCCCGAAGCAGTGGTAGGGTTTATATTGGGACGTGTAAAAGTGCTTTCTAAAAGCCTATTTGCAAAAATAAATGAATTTTATGAATTTTATTTTAGCTTTGAAAAGAAAATCAAATGAAGTATATTAATCTGTACAGTGGGTATTAAGGTACGTTATTTATTTAATGAAATACCTAAGATTTGAATAACTCTACCATGTCTTAAAGTAAAGCCTCTACGCTCGACGCTTAAAACAATAAAAAGCTCGCGAGCCGGGTATAGCCTTAGCAACGCGGCGTGCGCGGGCGCAGAGGGGAGGCTGCAGCGCGCCTACCTGCGCCGACGCTCCCAAAACGAACAAGAGCCTGCATTCCTGCCGCACCCCCCGCTCACCCCGCCGCCCTCGCCCGGACCCGATGCGTAGGGGTGCCGACACAAACTTTTTTTTCTCGATTTTTAACGTCCATAAAATAATTATTTTTATTTTTACACCGTGGCTCGATTTTATTGCGTATTTTAATCAACATCTTGCGGAATGTTCCCGCAAATATTTGCTTCATAAATATTCGTGCAAACTAGGTGACTGCCCAGAAAGTATAATACAGTACAAGTACACTAGTTATGCATTTTAGGTCAGAAAATTTACTAGCTAGACATTCTTAACGTCTGTTTCCAAACGGCCAAATAAGGAAATGAATTTAGTAAACATGCAATGTGACAGATTTACTGACCTGCAATTTCAATGGGCGTCCACTAATCAGGGTATTGATAAACAGGCGATTGTAATCGTAAATATCTATCGCCGCGAGATTGATTTATGTTACTGTTTTTGAAACTACAATTTATTCATACAAGTTTCACCTGGTTCTCCAGAACTTGACAAAAGCTAGACAAATGCAATAAGTTAATGGCATGTAAATAGAATAGTTTTTCCAATCAACTGATTTTATCACTACAGAAAAAATATGTAGGCCTAAATATTTTGTTTTCATAACACCGTATGAAAAAGTGAGATCGTTTTATAGGCTACAAGCTGTAACTGTTTGTAGATATTTTCCGTGACATAGATATTAATTTTCTGTTTGGCTAAATGGCTAAGTGGTAGAAAATGCCATACTACATTAAGTTCACCTTTTGTGTGCAAAGCTTTAAATAAGTTAGTTAAAGTACAAAGTAAAAAGTAGAGTTGAGAAGAAAAAATATTTTTATTTTCTAATCGGCGCCAGCCCTAAGCACTCCGCATCCCCTGCATCCGACACAATGCGGACCTGTTGCGCCCCGTCCGACCAGCTCCATAAATAATTCAACGCGATTAATTCGACGTACTGATTCAACTGTCAATTAATGAGCAAGAAACAACAGCATTTCTAGTCTACACCTGGAGATGAGTCAATCAAGGGCTAACAACTTACGTTCTTTAGAATCATTTTGATGCCAAAACTATTTTGAAAAGCCACGTAAGTATAGCACCTTGTGGCTAAGGATCAACTGACAATTGACGAGCAAGAAACAACAGCATTTTATTTTATTTTATTTATTTATTTAGGACAACCAACAAGACAGACACAAGTACAAGCAGAGGGGTTTACATACATATTTTTCTTAGGACTAGGTGCTATCTTAATTACAGGCTGCCACGGCATGCAAAAGCATTTCTAACAACTTGCAGGGAAACGTTCGTTTAGCGTCACTCTATTGCCAAACCTATTTTATGCGAAGACATAAGGCCACGTAGGTGTAGTAACATTTCGCTAAGGACTCCAAGCGATACCTCTTGAAGATGCATAGTCACGTAGCTTCTTATTTCCCTCCGAAAATTCTTCCCGCTGAAAACCAGCTTATCGACATGACGTTTGTGTCATATAGCGCTTTTTTCTGAGCGGGAAGCTTTCCAACTTATGACTAAAGATAAAACTTTACCTGCCTTTGATGAGTAAACTACTTGGATCTATAGGTATTTAGGTATATTTAGCATTCAATAAGAATTTATTTAGTTATTAATCGCTCTATCCCTGAATTAGGTACAAATCAGTAAATATATGCGACAACATAGTATACAACTGTTACTGCGATTGTATTGACCACATGTTTTCTGGCTGTTGATATGGGCTGTTGGTTGTGGTCAAACACATGCTTCAATCATTCAAAATAATGTTATTCGCTGTAAACGGAATATCTTATACTTTAGTAGGTATATTTACATAATGTATCGATACCTATACATTTGCGATTAATTATTTGCGAACTCTACATTCAACTCGTTTTTATGCAACCTGCTACATCTTAGAGCTTTTTTTACTTTTAATCATAGACTGCATCCCACTTAACACCAGGTGCGATTGTGGTCAAATACCGGCCTTCTTTTGCATAAAAAAAAACCTTTACGTACTATCCCTCTATGCGTTAGTGCTTAGATTAAACGGCTACCTATGTTTGTGGTCGTCTTCCTATTAATTTGTAAAATATAGGAACAAAATTGCCAAAAAAATATGATACTCCTCTGTTGCCCTTCCCCTTTCAAAATGATGCTGTGATCCGTCGCCGCACTGCGCCCGGCGTATCACTGCAGCCTCACGAGCGTTAGATCCTGGTGATAAATGATGGTCTTATTTTAACGATATTTTTTGCCCCCACGGAAAGGGTCACGGTAATCGCTCTCGGAGACTGACCGCCTATGATCGATGTGATGTGTGTACACCATTAACGGGCGTTCTTTGTTTTAAATCTGTTAAAAATTTCCGGGCACCTTTTTTAATGGGAAACTGTCAAGTTGAAGATGAACTGATGCCCGATTTTAAAGGTTTAAGAAAAGATATCCTTGATAGCTTTGAAATTCTTAGAAGGTTGACTGACTATTGGTCCATCCATTCTAATTTATTTAGCTGTAATATTTTCCATAGTTCCACTTGGATTTCATTGCCCATGAAGCAACATAACACTCAAGAACTGCGAACTACAAGAAATCGTCCATGTACATCCTGTCTAAGATGTTCCAGCCTTCGGCGCTTCCTCTGCCACAGGCATTTAACGTGGCTGTTACATGGCCATTTAAATACATAATTTTATCATCATCTGATTTAATGTAACGTCTGATTCTACAAGGACTCCTAGTCGAGAGTCCAGAAGAACAAATTCTTGAGCAAACCAGATCAACTCGAAGTAAAGGAAAATTTTAAGATCACTACTAATGTTTCTGTTGATGTCAGATTTGATAATTTCACAGAGAGTCAACGATTAGACGGGAATAGCCTGCATCTAACTACATATTAAAAGACTCGAAATTAACTTATTACAAGAAACAATCAGACATTATTACCAATTTATTACATCCTTAATCCCAACTAATATTATAAATGCGAAAGTAACTCTGTCTGTCTGTCTGTCTGTTACGCTTTCCCGCTTAAACCTCGCAACCGATTTTGATGAAATTTGGCATAGAGATAGTTTGAGTCCCGGGAAAGAACATAGGATAGTTTTTATCCCGGTTTTTGAAACAGGGACGCGCGCGATAAAGTTTTTCTGTGACAGACAAAATTCCACGCGGGCGAAGCCGCGGGCGGAAAGCTAGTTGTGACATAAATCTTCGAAACAAGTAGAAAGTTTGCATCTCAAACTTCTGCAAACTGCTCAATTTACGTTAGTTTTCATTCAACTTTGTAATACGTCGTAATTAAGCGTTCATCTCGACATAATACCAAGAACTAGAACTATGACAAATCTGCCCCATAATAACCCGCCGGAGCGTTTCTATGCGAGACGTGCTTTAGGACTACGGTTCCCAACTTTTGGTAATATTTTGCAAAACTTAAGAGCCTTTCCACACTAGCGATTTTTCCGACAGAGTAAGCACACACAGCAGGGTAAACGTAGCGAGGACACAGCGATATCGTTGCAATAATTGAAACAACAAGCTGTATAGGAGACTTGGAGATATTGTTATATCGTGACAAACGTCTCTACGTATAATGCCACTTGCTCTCCATTATGATAAGTCATCTTCTTGCATCGCTGTTAAATCACTGGATCTGTACATCAAGGCTTCACAGATTAGCATTCGTTCAAAGCTTTAAAACTAAGGTTGACTAGTGGTTAAGTAAATAAAATGAACCCAAAGGACGGCTTCTGCATTTAAAAGTTTGAGAAAGCCTATCCTAGGGAACTTTCTAACCGCCCTGCGCTCGCGCCGCAGTAAAATCGCTTTTATATCTGAATAAATTTGCAGGCAGGTTTCACTGCCAGGCTGTTCTGGGTCTAGATCTAATTTACTGCAATTGCTCGAGAGAAGATAACGGCGTCATTTGGAAAAATAGATTATTTTAAGTGCAGTTAAAGAGAGTTGGCTTTTATACGTGTTTTGAAAGGTGGTAAGTTTAAAGTTATCTCTCACAAGAAACTTTATTCAAAATATAAATAAAATACTATCGAATGGATTTACGATATGTAACCATAAGAATCGCAGATAAATTATGTTCCATGTACGACTTTATCCGACTCGGACTACGAGTATGACCAATTGCTGTCTCGCATTATTATTTACATTAAAATAAACTGCTTGTGATTAAAATAAAGGTCGAGTAATCCTTTACATAATAATTTCTTTAGTTAAACTAACTGGAAAAACATAGGTATTTGCCTTTAATCAGGTGAAAATAATTATTAAATCTGTCCGTGGTCGTTGTAACTAAAATCTTCTTGCTTAGATTTTGCGTTGAATATTAATTTGATGGCTCTCGGTTTGAGGGATATCAGTTTCCTAGGCCTTTTAGCGTATCTAGTTGATAGATTAATGCATCATTAGGATTTAGCTAGACGAGCTAGTGACAGGCCTCATTAATCAGAATCAAATTACATAGGTAACATTAGACGGACCAATTAAGACCATTCATTCATAGCTATATCTTTAGTTAATCTTAGTTATGAATCGAAATAATATGAACCCCACAATTTAAGAACAAGTAGGGTGGGTGCACCAGTCCCACACCAGAGCCCCGATTACGGTAATTTTTAACGTCAACAATCCAGACACGCTTCTCGATTCTGCGATACCATTGGTCGTTCAACAGCGTACGTCAGCTGTTTTGACCAATCGTATCGCAGAATCAGAAACGCGTCTGGATTGTAGACGTTATAAAAGTTACCGTAATCGGGGCTCAGGAACCAGTAGTACACCATTTCTAATTTCACATCAAAATATTAACAATCTGTCGAATTTCCCGCCACTTTTGTTACGTTTGGTAGCATTGCCGTACTTCTACCAATCATTAGTCTAAATAAAAGCGACAAACACGACTTGGTACGATCTGGTCAACCTTAGGCACATTGCGACTTTCCACATTGATTGTTAAATAAAAATAAACCTTACAGCTATTAAGAAAATTGGAATAAGCTACTTGATTCTATGATAGACAAGGAGTAGTTAATTCTTTTTTTTGCAATGATTGTTGTAATAATTGAGTCACAATATCAAAATTACTTTTAAAATGTCGCTTATTCGGTTTGTTACTGGTACACCCACCCTATTCAAATTTAATTTTTGTATATTATGCTCTTGTTAAGGCACTCTCACAGGTCCTGTACCTATTAGTCATTATTAGATTATACCGATCCTTAATAATACAACAAAATTCTTCTTCCGTCTTAATCGCAAAAGCTTTTTAAAAAGCTTTTAAGCTCTGAAGCGTGTACGTACGAAACTAAAAAAACTTATTTTATACACAATCCAATATTCTAAAATAGAAGATAATCAGCAAAGGCATATTCTACAAGTCTGAATGCAAGTTACGGGCCATACTAGTTTAGCATTCCCGTCGTTAAGCAAATGCAATTAGTTTTTTCAAAGAGAACAAATGCGAACTTGTAGGATGACTATGATTATACAGCAGTAATGCAGGATATTACAATGGGCATAGTTATGATACCTATATTATTGTTTCTTTATGGAGATATTTTATTTCAGAAATAAACTACCTCAAAATAATAGAACGACGCCAACTCTCAGCGTAAAAATCGCTTAAAAATCTCGACAGAGTAGTGACCATGTTTTGTTAGATCATAGTTAAAATTTTAGAAGTGTAAAATCTTTTAAAATAGCTAGATATGAACATTGGATTTTTTTATTTTTAAGCTAAGGCTTATTCTTTTTCATTGCACAAAATTACACTCACCAAATTAATCACTACATAGTGTACTCGTTAAACAAAGTCGCTGTCCGCTGTCTGTCCCTATGTATGCTTAGATCTTTGAAACTACGCAACAGATTTTGATACGGTTTTTTCAACATATATAGAGTGATTAAAGAGGAAAGTTTTTATGTATACTTAGCACCCGTGCGAAGCCGGGGTGAGTCGCTAGTTATATTAGTATTCTATCCAGTGGTTGTACTTGCGTTACTGAGAGGTAATGGAACATAGAAATCTTATGAAAATTCAATGATGTATCAAACTTTCTACGGTAATGTAAAGCTCTGATACGTAAAGTTAATACAATTTATAACTCAAATTTTCCTCCACCTTTTGCAACCTTAACGTGTGGTCACATCATCGTCTGCGTACGCGCTCGCTTAACACAATTAATTCCAATTACACGCGCGGTGAGTTGAATGACGTCTCCTCAGTGCCTGTGCCCACCCTCCCCTGACATCTTGTCTCAGCGCCGGTATGCCCAGCCTCCCCTTTCTTGGCTTCAGGGATCCACAAATAGCCTTTGTACGCCTTGTAGAGTTCTGTACAAGTTTTGAGAAAATTTAACCCTCTAAAAGCTCGCATATAAGATCTCATCAAACGCTTATGACCAAAAGTTTTAACAACTATACTAGACAACCATAACTAAAGGATGACTTTCTTTCTACCCGAGTGCAACAAAAAGAGTGTGATGTATTTCTAGTTAGTGCTTTATTTTATTTTAAAAAGCTTTACATTTATAACTATCACGGTATCGCCATACCGAGATGAGAGCCATTCTAATTATTTATCAACTGCATTAAGATGAAAATAGTTGATTCCTATCATACTTTAATTTACAGATATGGTATGGCGACTGTATAATTTTGAAAATCTTTTCCATTTTCTCACTTTAATTTTTCTTTTTTCTAGGTTTCGAAAATCTGCAAGTTGCCGAGTTATGTAAGTATTATCTTTGCATTAACCAAATAAAAACTACAGTATCTACACAATACAACAAATGAGAATGAAAAAAACAATGGGCATAGTTAGTAGTTGGCGAGCTAGCTTCAGCACAGCATCTCTTAATCATCAAGCTGTACCTCGATCTCCAATGGAATGCCTTTCGCATTGAACTGTACGAGTCATCGCGAACAATAGGCACATAGACTATGTAATACATAGACGGGACCTAGACAAGGGAAGACAATCTTCGTATAATCTCGGGCCCGCTCGTGACTGACCTAGGGCTGCCACGGGCTTGGAGGCTTCTACTTGGAGGCGGTTTGTCAGATCTTATCATGTATATAACTGATAATGCCGCGTGTTAAGGTTATCTGTAACGTAGACGAATACGAAGGTTAAATGGCATCGTCGTATCGTCAAGTAATATTTTACATGGCTTTCAAGAATGAATATTCATTTTCAAAAGTATATAAAAAAGCATTTCTCCTAAATTAGTAACGCTATAAACTTTTGTATAAAGAGAATTGTTACAAATGAATCTCATAATTGTCACAATATTAACTCTGTATACAATCTGCACATAAATATTCATAATTATAATGAAACAAAATTGCCCAAAACGTTTCCTGAATATTTTTTTCTTATACCCATAATATCTTGTGACAACCCTTCTCGTATCACGTGCGTATGTGGGCGTGGATTCGCGCTAGTGTGCGTATACTGCGCGTGCGCCCCGTCTCCATTCGCAGGGTAATAGCCGGCGTCATTCCGGCGGAATTTCATACAATATTGATACGAGGAACTGGCCACCCGGGTTTAATATCAAATTAAGATTTAATGGTGTAGGAATGATAAAGTATCCTCTCAATAAAAGACTGAAATAATGACTAAAAGTAAAAATCTAGATACAATAGTGAATGTAGCCAAGTTTGGTATCAAAAATTGGTTTATGTATCAAATTAATCACTTCGTAAAAGTAAAAGTCAAAAGATTCCCTTTCAGCTAATGAAACCATCTTCGTCATGCAATCTAAAAATGAATAGGAGAATTCTTTAATAATTTCATATCATACGTGTTCAAAAAACTAAATAAACAAGTCGCTGTTATGTCCTTTAAAAGCATCCCTTGTAAAGGTGCAACGGAAACGCGCCACAACTCGTTTTCCGTACATAAGTGCTCTGTACGCGTACAACCAGCCGCATTAGTTGACCACTCCTGACCCTTATTTCCTAGTGCATAAATGATAATATAACGAGCAACTTGTGTGGTTTGGCGTACACATAATCGGCTAAATGGTCCATCGGAGTCAACGCTCCGCGGATTCGGCCATGTTGTCTTTTTTGGCCAAGTCGAATACAATTATCGAGGTACCAGTATAAGTACATAAATTGGGGCCAGAATGTGGTGTCGGTTTTGTAAGTGACTAGCTTTTGTCTGCGGCTTTGCTTGTGGGTAGAAAATTTATTATAATCTCTGCTGTTTGACTCGTGGATAAAACATGGGATTAAAAACATACAATGTGGTCTAGAGCTTACAGAGCTTTTGATGGAGAAGGTAGGGCTTTGGTTACCAAGAGAAGCATGAAGATGGAAATCATCGTGCGGTAGTTGCAAATGGTGAGGGTATTGTAGACCTAAACCTCAATCTGATTGTCCAAAGGAATATTCCATCCTTCAATGAGGCATCGGTTGGAGCTAAGTTCACTTCAGAAAAGTTTAAGCTTATGCGATGGAAATCGCATTTGGAAAATTCTGTAACTGGTTAACGCTTTGAATCTGAATTGCTGTTAACTAGTGATAAAGAACTCTGGCGATATTTTCCATTTGCATTTGCTTTTTATACTTTGAATCAGACATATTTTGGCTAACTGAGACGAGAGAAATGCAGGTCTTGGGCTAGAAAAGAAGTTTTAATAAACATATTATGTATCTCCATTTCGTCGCCTTTTCATAGGCATAAACGCAGCATGCTTGGGTATACATATACCCAGCTATCTATATGCTGCAGTATCGAAAACCCGTGTGAGAACGCGCCAGCAGGAAGGAGCGGGTTGCGAAAAAACAGACCGGTACGCGGAACCGGTCCAGGACCGCCGCCGGTATAGCCACGCTACTTCAAAGGAACCACTTGGACTTATTTTTAAGAAGAATTAATTGTTTAAGAAATGTAAGCACATCGCCAGGAGAGCTACCCTCGGAGATGACATCACCCCACCATGTACCTCGTCAGCGCAACCACGACCACTCTGACAAGAGTTTTCAACCAAAAACAGGACGCCCACTGCTGTTAAGCCACTTTCACAGATTCTACTTTTCCTACATTCAACAGGACGAAATCGCAACTACTGCATGCAATATAAAGATGCAATTTAAAGGGTGTTATTAACATTAAAGAACAATTCGTATTCAAATAATATGTTAATTAGGATTTTGCATTTCATCCACAGTATAGAAGAGTAGAGGCTAGATCGTTTCAATACATTCTTGCCTTTAGCAAAGTATTTGCTATCTGACTGACTTACTCAAAATAACAAGTTCATTCGCAGAAGAATTTACTAAATTCTTCCGGGATATTTTTTATTTTTTCATTGCATAATTTCGGTCGAGGCATACTATTTAAGTGGTCGAGTAATACGGCCGTAGCGTCCATTGCAAATTGGACTTCGATTTTTAAATTCAACGAAACCGTTAAAGATTTCGGGTGTCGCAAACGCACGCGAACCAACGAAAATAGCAGAAATGAGGTTAGTTGGTGTCGTTAACTGCATTTTGCGAAAGGCATGTTCAAAAGCACTTTGACAAAAATAAAAATTGAAAGAGAGCTAAATAATGAGTATGTTATTTGGGTATTAAGGAGAAAATTGCAACTTTTACTGCAAAATATAAGATAAAGTATAAAGCTGTTTGAGTTCTTCCCAGGCTGTTATTTATACTCGTTTTACTCATAAATTGTTGTTAATTATTTTTATGGCGTTGTTTTTGGCACCTAGTATAGAACCTGTCCAACTAGGTACTTCGGGAAGCATATTTGCTAATGCTGAGAAAAAGTGGTGATAGAAACGCAGTCATCTTTCTTAGCCTCTTTGTATATTACTGAAAATACATTACAAGGTATTAAATATCTGTATTCCGAGTACCTATATGAGTTCGAGCTAGGTTGTAATTAAAGTTTAAATAGCCTTTTCAAAACAAACATTAAAAGCATCCAGATATTCAACGACAATTAAAAGCATAATTGTAATTAACTTTGTAAGTTAACCCATTCGTGTCCATCTCATCGTTATTAGTAATATCCATTAGTTGCAACTTAAATACTGCAATAATCATAACGTTACTACTGACTAATTTTCATAAAGTCTTTCTTTAATGCTGCTGGTATTAGTAGCCATTGGGATGCTATTTAAAGGTTTTAATATGCTCTTAGCAATAGTAAATAGTGATTAGACCAGTCTGTAGAGTAGTCGCTAGAGTAGTCGGTAGCAACTCACGCTCCCCGCTGCTCACGCCGACGTGAGAAGTGGCCGAACGAATGGACATTACCGGCGAAGCACAATTATTTAAGCACACTCGTGCAATTGCTTGTAACACAGCTCATAGGGCTGCTAGTTTCACGGGTATTTGTGGGACAGTAAAAAGATATGGGGGACATTCCGTATTCTTAGCTCATATTCTGAAATGGCGCTTGAAGTCAAAAGTAGATTCAAGCCTGAGTTAAAGTGCCTCATCAGAATTTTAGTTTTAGTCAATTTTCATTCTTACTCGTTGATCATGTTTTCTTGTAACAGAAAACATGATCAACGTAATCATCAAACATAATAAGGTTGTCTACGGTGAATAGTGTCCCGATTTTCGTATCATTACAAGTTTGATCGAGGTAGATAGTTCTACTGAAGATGGAGAGCGTATTTGTACACAAAAAAAATCTGCCTACGAAAATTTTAAAAAGAAACTGCAAGATTCCATTCAACGTCAGAGTCGATTTCTTCAGTTTTCACTTTACTGTTTCCTTTTAACCCTAGTTGTAAGCATTTTTTCACTTATCAATGATTTGTCCCGTTTTTTGTCCGAAACGCACAGCAATACACCGCATCGTTAGTATTTCTGCTTCTTGCGATAACGCATAGTTAGTGCAATTTCTCGACAAGACAAACGTATTTGCTTCCAGATGCGAACACTATTCCATTACACATTCCGCCCCATGTCGCTGCTGGTTCAGGCCCTTATTAAACTTCTGAGCGCTTGTAATTCCTTTGAACAACGATCGAGTTTTGCTCTAACAATTAGCTTTGTCCCGGTTTTCAGCTTGTTAGATCGTATAAAGAATTCTGGTGCGTGTTTTATTTCTCGTAAGATGTCGTCTAGACTTGAGAGTCTGTTACTATTTTCGCCTGAAGCTAGGGTTGGCAGGTGGTGCTGTCCCAAAGAACTGATAGGATTTCGTTTTCTTTTTGAGATAGTGTTGGAAGCTGTAAATAAACAAATTTCTCTCTTTTATTAATATATGTACTATATATTATTAATACCTATCATTATTTTATGGTGTTACTTTATAGTAAACTATTTAGTAATCTAAATAAGGCAAAAATTAATATTGTACAAACAATACCGCCATAACATCTAGTACAAATTCTCTTGCCTTAAAATATTTTTATCTTTATATTAACACTTTTCCCGCTGATAAAAAACCGAATTATCGAACAACTAAAGAGTAACTATTTGGTGCAGAACAGACCCGCAGACTCTGTGTAATCTGAACGGAACTTAACGACAAGCCTCCGATGAACAAACAACCAACTATGCGTAGGGCTGCCTCAAGTTCAGTTAAAAACAACTGTCAAGAATAGGCAACACAGAAAATAATGGCAGTTAAGCTAGAATTTTTAATGATTTTTCAAAACTAACTAATAAATGTAGGCAGCTCGTCAGTCACGTTTTTGTATTAACTTAAAATAAACAATTTGTGTACCTAAGTTTAAAAGAATCATAAATAGAAACTAACAATTTTAAATTTTATTAATGATATTGAAAAACAAAAATATATTCGTGATAGAAACATTTTCTTCTATGAAAGTTAGGAGTAAAGTCAATAATGTAGTTTTAGGTAAAATGCAGTGAAGCTCAAGATATTTGCAACCCTAATAGAGAAAACAGAGAACTCAAACTATCGAAGCAAATTGTACACAAAGCATCGCCATCGCACGAGAAGCCAACACAGACAAGGCAAGATTTAATCTTCTGTATTAACGTTGCAAACTAAATTCTAAATATGTTAATATGTTAACTTACTCAAAACTTGAACTGATATTAAATATTAGTTCAAAGCAAGTATCTACTCTTGTAGGTACCAGTAAACTAGTAAATAACATAGAGTTAGAGAAGGTACACGTCAATTTGAGAGTCATATCAGGATACAGTTTATCATCATGAGGTGATGCGATAAGCTTTTAATTTAGTATGCCTCGCGTAAAATGTTTTGGCGTAAATTATTCCACTTAATAACTCATCAATGCGCCTGAAGCATTTTGTCTCATATTTAAAATTAACAGGAAACGAAGCAATAACTAGGACCGGTACCCTAACCTGTCTAAACCATAATCCTCTTTCAGGATAGAGTAGGCGGAGACACCTTATCAAACAATCAACAGACAACAAATATTTATGATCACAACTCTACCATTATGAGTTGCCATCGAAAACTTGTATTGGTATACTACAGTTAAAAAACTCATAAAAAAACTCATAAAACTCATTTATTTTTGCAAGTAGGCTTCTAAAAAGAACTTTTACACGTCCCAGTATTAACTCTACCACTGCTTCGGGACAATAAATGGGCCAGTGAGAAAAAACAGCGCAAGAAACAGTAAGAAACGCAGTGGTTAAAGCGTATAAAGAATCAATAGGTCTTTTTCAACTACGATGAATCTTGTGACGTTTCTGGTTTGATAGTTACAGAGATGGTCCATAATTAAATCCTATTGACTTATCAATTTTTTGTAAGAGTTAGAACCAGCCACCTTAATCAAACACCATGTAAAAGAAGCCAAACACGCGTAATTCCGTTCAAAACAAGATAACCAATCAAGCGAAATGTCCACTAACTTACTGGCACTAAACGCGGGCGCTCCGGCCGCATCTCGGCTTAACGAGGTAATTGCGTGCGCGCAGATTGGTATAACTCGGTTATTTGCTATGGCTTCATACGTGTTCATTGCGCTTTACGCAACCAGATACCATCGGTAAAGGTGGCCCTTGCAAGTTAGTTAAGGAAAGTGTGTCAAATGATAAAATTGCCGACCAATTCAGAAAAAAAAACGGGGTTGTTTGTACGTATCTTCAACTAACACACTGTCTTTTATATTAGCTACATATTGCATTACTACACACATAATATAAGTGCCTATATCTTAGAATCTATTTTATTTTTATTTTTTGTTTTTTTCTATGTTTTAATCTTGTATTGTGCCTATATCATGTAACTATTGTGTATTGTGCCAAATAAATAATACCTATTCTATTCTATTTTAGAAATAACGAAACAAAACCAAAAATCCACCATTTTTAGCCATAGCCAAATAGCTTTTCGTCTGCATCTCATGGTGATGATGAAAAGCGATGATCAGGCCGAAGGTCCCAGACTCCTCAAGTAAAAGTTATATTATCATGAAAGCCAATCATATAAATTCAAGACTACTCGTAATTAATAATTCTTCTCGAGTATCATCCCTCTTGATGACATTAAAAAATGCTACCTAATTGATAATGATCATTATTATAAGACGCCATTCCTTTCCTACACTATTCGTAATTCTTGACAACTAACAAGCCAGGTGCGAACGTATCTAATTCACACCACCAGTGTAATAGCATGGTGTGCATAAATCACATTATCGTTTACAGAACTAGCAAAAAGTTATACCGTTCGGAACGCAAATGGCGGCGCAAACAACTTGGCTGACTTCCACTGTGAAAAGTGGTCCCGGGATACACGCGACACGTAACAGATAGCGTTTAAAGTGCAGTGCTTTATCCACGGCCGTATTAAGTAAAGACATTGCGACCAGTCGCTATCAAATCTCCGCTATTTGACAACACTCTACTTTGAATTTCCTTGACAATCACGAAAGCAAACCTTTTTGTGAAAATTAATTAAGAACCGGTAGTCTTCTACCGCCCATTGAAACTAAACAAACTTGTCCCTTTATGTCTGTATTTACTCCAGGTGAAATACACCAGCATTTTTCTTGCAGGCCGCGAAGAAATGACGTAGTTATCCAGAAAAACTACAAGTGCCTAGGCCAATACTAGTAGTCAGTGATTCTATTTTAATCAAAAGGCGTATCACATTTGATGTACTTATGAGATAAGTCTCTAAATAACGTTGGAACATATTATTTAGTCTGTTAGAGTTTGCCATAAATAAAATTGCTTTGTAAGCCGTGTTTGATGTTCATATTACATGTGGTTAGGTCCCCGGAACGTGACGTAGACAAGTCGCCGACGAGGCCCCAGTATCGACACCCTTTTATCAGGCCCTCCATTTCCATATTCTAAAGGACTCTGATTGTAGCAATCACAGATAGATATTACTCTCATTTATTCGAAGAAGTTCATTTCTCGCTGAAAGATAAACAAATGCATTCAATTTGTAAGGCGCTTCGATAAGATTCAATGAATTGCTTTGATACAGCGTAGTTGGTACCTACTAGTCAATATTGATAAGTCTTTTATTGGATTATACAATAACGTTTTTGTTAAACCGATGGCAGGTGCCATGCCTGTTTTTACTTTAAGTTATCTTTTACTACCAATATTATTTCGTATAACTTAATCCCTATGTGCATGACTATATGGCGAACTACCACTTTATAAAATGAACAAGAAAAATGGAAAGATAAATAAACCTTAATCTGGAAGATAGAGGAAGCCATGCAATTGGAGTAGCACCACTCAATTACGTCGAATGACTCTCAGAATGCGTCTGCCCACAGCCGCCTGCGCATCTCCGAAGTAACGATGTTCCAATCGTTACTGTCGAAGATTTAGTTACATATAAAGGCACGCGAGGTAGCTTTCTCAAGGGTAGACCCTCCGTAATTACAATTAAATAAGTAATCCACCGAAGAAGGTATGTACTTACATCTGACATCGAACTGCGTCCCTATACTGGGCGTAGTTCAAGGACAAGCTACATCATCATCATCATCATTTCAGCCACAGACATCCACAGCGGAACATAGGCCCAATGACTTCCATGTTGACCGCCTGCGTCCAGCGCCTTGATGCTTTATGATGTCGACGGTCCACGTTGTGGGTGGATCATGAAAAAATAATTACTTACCTTTGCTTTAGTTGAAATGAACAACAATAAAATTTTCTAAAGTTAAAATAAAAAAACATAGGTGCCTAGTGCCTACTCATTGACAAACATTATTAGAACTATATTTTTGAACTTTTGAATAAAACGCACTTTATCTTTATTACAGTCAATTTGTATAAAATGACAATTTCTAGGCATTTATTATGTGACCTTATAAAGTAAAGGGGTAGATATAAATTGATGAAGTAGTGCTGCGGTAAAATAACTGTGAAACCCATAAAGTCTATGAGGTTGAAAACCCAATAACAATTTCACGTTCTGCCAATGTTCTTTATCTGAAAAATAACAGGCTGAACAAAATAAGCCAAAGAACTCGAACATTAAGCCCTGCTATTAAGCTCTGTACATACTGCACTTTGAAGATGACGTTCTGTTGCACAAAATATCCGTCGTATAGATTTTACGACGACACCAAATTTACACTAAGACTAGGCGCAGACCACCGATTTTTAGTTGACCGATAGTTGTGCCCGATTTTAAATTGTATGAAGAATCGGCCAAATCGAATCGGTGTAATGTGCGCACTTCTATACATGCCCATACTGATCAACTGCCTGACTAAACTATCGGCCGACGAAAAATCGATGGTCTGCGCCTAAGCTCACCGATCGTGTTC
Source organism: Ostrinia nubilalis (assembly GCF_963855985.1). NCBI lineage: Eukaryota > Metazoa > Arthropoda > Insecta > Lepidoptera > Crambidae > Ostrinia > Ostrinia nubilalis. Next base: position 2,389,679 of record NC_087088.1, on the reverse strand, counting down.
CCTGAGCTGTTTATATTTGATACGGACTTGTCCTGAAGCCTAAATGTAAGGTAAAATTGAAAAAAGGCACTAAAGTGGATGAGTATTTAAATGAGCTGGGGACTTTACTTGCATCACTTGTATTTGTTGTAAAGACAAATGCTGCTGCGTCTTCTCTGAAACATCTTTTCAGCATGTATGTTGTCCCATATGGTAGAGGCTACCTATATTAGGGACATGTAAAAGTGCCTTTAAAAAGGGCCACATAGTTCAGTATAAAGTGGGATAAAATAAAAATAGTGAAATCCCAAATCATATTTATGATCGTCATTAAAGAACCTAACTTGATCCCTTCTTAGTGTTGATAAATGGGCTCGGTCTAACTCAAACAGCAATAATATTTCTTACTAGCTTTCCGCCCGCGGCTTCGCCCGCGTGGAGTTTTGTCTGTCACAGAAAAACAATATCGCGCGCGTATTTGCTCACCGTTTAGACTTAGACCTACCCTGAACTACGACAAACATTTTAAAACCAAAATGAACTCAATCGGCCCAGCCGTTCTCGAGTTTTAATCAGACTAACGAACATCAATTCATTTTTATTTATATAGATTCTGCAGCAAAAATATTTTTATCGCCTTTAAAAACAAAACCGAATCCGTTTACATAAATGCTGAAATGAAAATACATTTTATGGTTCAAATGTCTAGACGTGCGTGTAAAGGGCTCTCAAACAAAGTCCCGACCGCTTCCAAGATGGTATGCAAAATAGATACATACAGGCTGGCCGTTTAAATAAATATCCTCGTATATTCCCTGCCAGATTTACTGTAATGACACATTTGCAGAGGTTAGTTTATAGTACATTGTGCGAGCATGTCTCTAAGCGGTTTGGCACGCCAATGGTTGTGTATCGATACTTTTATAAATCGCCGCAACAGACACTGGGCATATTTTTTGCATACGACCATTCAAGCTTTGTCGAAAGCTCTTTAAAATACATGTATAGTAGTAATATTTTTAAGAGTATGGATTATATGATATGTCTACGAATGTTAGCAAGCCGCTATGCGTTATTACTAGTCCAATAAATTGTTGATATGAGAAAACAGCAGTATGTATTTCTTTTTAAAATCATTGTTACTGAATACACAACCTTAAGGCTGGATTGCACGATCTTACTTTGACTATAACAAACGTCAAAAATCTGTCAAAGTACATACAAAAATCACCGATTATATCGTTATAGTTTTTTTTTATGCTAGACAAGGCAGGTATTTGACCGCAATCGCACCTGGTGTTAAGTAAGATGCAGTCTAGGGTGGTACATATCTGTTTGGTGGTGCAACTCAGCCTAATTGTGGAAAAGTATCGATAACTTTTCCATCGTTTCCCCTCCCTAGCACGCTATCGTAGTATCTTCCTACAGACCGCAAAAAGTATGAAAAGTGTTAGAGAGTATAGTCGGTAGTTATTCGATTAGTTGTTTACTGAGGAAGCTATAATAGTGGTAGTAAAGTCAGCTCCCTTTGTTCCGAGATAGAGGCAAGCTTTGCAGGTAGAATAACTTACCCTTTTAAGAGCGTTTACGTCTAGCGTGGCATGTCAAGTTTAGGTAATTTCGATGCTAGTTTTATTCACACTAAAATAATTATGACTGTGTGCGTGTTCTCACGCTCTATAGTCAAACCAAAATACTTTGATCCACCATCGTAAAAGTGTGCCAGGCTGTCAAGTGACAGCTCAAGGAAACTATAAAATCTTCAAATCTTCCAACACCGACTCCATAATTATAAATAATGGTATACATTAGTCCTAATCAATAATAAATACGTAAATTCTTTATCAAATAGTAAATTATCAAAGGTTTTTTACTATTTTGAGAATATTTTATACAGCCAATGTTCAGCAGAAAAATTTTTGAATTTTAATGGTGAGAGATTTTTTCAAATCGTTTCTATTCAAAACAAACTTTTCCTGTTTACTATCCTTTTTTATCCGGAAAATGCATAACATTTCATACCCACCAGCTGCGGGGGCAGCTAGTGGGTTATGTGGGGTTCTTCCTACCAGAAGGTGGGTATAATATTTTATACTGAGCTCTTTGCTTTTTGCATCGCTGCGGCACACATCACTCTGACGCAGGGAACTATTTGAAACGCTAGTCATCTTTATCTTATGTTGTTTTGTCACTTTTGTTATGTTGCAACTGTTGAAATTATTACTAACCTGTGTAACAAAATACCAGAGGTGTCACCTAGTGTGTTTCTTGACTAACTGCCTTTATTTCGGTATTGAATTGAATTTCAATAGCAACTATACATAATGTGTGTTAAAAGCATTAAAGAAAGTGTCTTACAACAAATAAACAATTTATCTATCTATCTCACGCCTCTTCCCGATTGGTAGGGAGAGGTCATTTCCAACCGCCGCTCGTTCGCTTAGGCTGGGCACTGTTGGAGCGTGTCAGTCTGCTGCGGTGACTCACGTGCCAAGACTGCAGTGTTAACTGACAACCATCTACAGGCTCTCGGCCTATACGGTGGAGGAACGGCCCGGAGCACCCATGGCCCGGTAGAACCTGGGTCGCCCTTTGTGTGAGGCGATCATGCCGTCGCACCCACTCCTCTAATACAGGCAGAACTGCCTCTATGGTGCGACGTAAAATTTGGCTGACGGCCAGGCGTACCCTTCAGCACTCTAGGGCCTAGATCCTCAAGCCTCTACCTTTTGGTTTCCACCTCTCGTGGTGCACGTACACGTACATTTCCCCTTGGGACCTATGGTCACCTCGCAACTGGCGTCTATTCTCGGTTGTCGACACTAGCTTTGTCGCCACTGAGGATAAATGGCATAAATAATATCGATTGTCACCAGTGGTGTCACATACTTTCCCAGTTGTAGCTACAGGCTTTCTCACAGCTTATGACAAATTAGAAAAATACATCCCAATTATGCCTAGTGGGGAAGTACACAAATATTGACGCAAATGTCATCGTGCATGACATACGTAAAGTAAAAGTCAAGTAAGACCAGATGAATACAAATATTATTAATTTTATTAATAATTCGTACGCGTGGACCTCGTTTTACTCCTTAGTTCGTAAAATCTGTTGTTTGATATCATGTTGATAGATGGCGTGTCACGGCTTCCCCCGCATGAATATTTACGAACGTCAAAAACAGTAGTTTGTCCAGCGCTGTAGATTTTAACCAATGACGATAGATTGCGCTTTTTAGACACGTCTTATTTATTTATTGAAATTTATTTGTCATAAATTATAGCCTATAATTATGTTAATCTGGTTTATAAACAATAATACTGTAAAGTTTCAACAAAATCCGTTCAGTAGTTTTTGAGTGAAAGAGTAACAAACATCCAGACATCCAAACTTTCGCATTTATAATATTAGTAGGATTGTTATACGTCGCCACTAATGACAATATTTTTTTTCCCATTTATCCTCAGTAGGGACATAGTCAGTGTCCACAACCGGGAATAGACGGACTGCGGATACTATGCGGTATCCACGAATTACCTCAGCCTGTGCCTCAGTGATATCATGCGTTGCGCTTTTTTGAACAGTAGGATGCTCCACGACTACACAGCACTGTGCCATACTCGAGCCCCATATAGAACCATATAACGCGCGACGCAAAAGTATAGTCAGCGACTCAGTGCAGCCGGGCCTCCGAGATTAGGCATCAACCGGCTTAATGCGCCGGCGGTAGCCAAAAGCTTAGGGGTGAGACGATTCAAGTGGCCGTCAAATGACCACTGTCCAACTAACTACAATACGAGGTACCTACCGCAAAGATTTTCCGACTGTAATATGTTGTGTATGTTCCCCCTACAACTAGGTGGGACCCTGCTGGCAGAGTATTCCTATTAACTATTCTGTAACCACCTATTTATGGCAAATAAATTATTAGTATTATTCCTCTTTATAATATTAGTAGGTATACATACATAACTTGCTGTTCCAAATTTTCGTCATTCGTTTTCGTTTCATCGCTAAAAATAACTTAATTTTATTTTTCATTACGTCTGAAATAGAATTTGTAGTAAAAATAGACTGTAATGAAAAATAACAATAAAATATTTTAATTACCACGTGATCGAAAAATCTACCACCAAGATTTTGCGGATACACTATAAAAATCCAGCTACCTGTCAAAGATCAACGTACGCGTGACACATGTCAGCAGAGCACCGAGCGACGTGACCTCACTCTGGAACGCCTCGAGGCGGACTGAATTTGAACGATTCGTGCGCGGCGTTTTATAGTACTTTTCAAATACTCATAGAAAAAAAATTACAATGAATTATTTTAAATTTCAAAGTAAATATTTTAGATAAGATATTCTTCTATTATATTAAGCTATTTTTGTGTTGAATAAAGGAAGAATATTGGTGAAAAAATCACTTTGATTTTTGGGTATTTCACGTTCTTTTAATTTGTGATTTCTTATTGTAAAATGCTTAAATCTAAAAATTTTCTCAGATAACTATTTGCCCAAGGATCTATGCTAAGGGATATAAATGTTTGTTAAATCGTTTTCACAGTATTTTTATAAAAATTTCAGCTTGTAAACTGACGCTAAAGTGGAAATTTACAAAACCTGTGTGGACTTATCTTGATAGAATTCTTAAATGCTAGACTAATCGCAATATTTTCTCAATTAACTATTTAGACGACGAAATTGCCTAACTATTTATGCCTATAACATATTTGTAGTATTACTGGTTAACGAGTTGAAAAAGTACTGTTTTTGCGCCAAACGGCGTAAACGCTCTTAAGCTTGTAGATTAAAGTTTTAAAGCACGTGGAGCGAATACATCGTTAATTAAACTTTAGAGAAAGAAAAAACTACCTACTAGATTGTCCAAAGATATTTACAAAGAACGTTTTTTTAATTACTTATGATAAATTGTTTTTTTTTATTAAAAACTTATTCTTGTTATTTTACAGTTTACTGTGCAATATTAACTAATTTTATGTTGAGATAACTTCTTAGCAGCAAAACAAAAACAAAAATAAGTTTCGTAATCATATTTCATAAGTTGACCTAAGAAAAAAATTAAGACTTCTCGATTTGACGTCTTGATTCACAAAACGTGCAGTAGTTAGTGATATCTTATTCACACCTCCCTGCAATTACAAAACGTGCATAATAAGTCCAAAACGACTCAATGTCAATAAGAGCCTGTTTGCCCTCGGCCATGCCAGTGAAATGCCCCATCATGGCACCAAACACAGTTTAATTTCGATACACTTTACTGGAATACCAATTGGACACTTAATTCTGGGTAATAAGAGCGTAAATGGCGATGGCAAGACAGACTGATATAGACAAACATTGAGTGTGAAGAGTTTACACAAACCGAGGACGTGTAGGTTTAAGGGCTAGCAAAAATAGAAAATTAAATATTTTTTATACTCGTATTACGAAGTAAAAGATGTTTATTGCAAATAATAGGTATTTTGCTCGAGCTTTTATACTATTGTAACGTTCTCGTTATCCATCGAATGCTATTAATAAAGAAAATCTTAAAAAGAGAGCATTCTCTTGGGATACCTTAAGCAAAAGCTACGAAAAAGGTGTATTTCCCAAGGAGAACATTAAATCTAGGCGTGTCACCATTCGATGTGATGTCAAGTCGAAAGATAAGATGTAAATTTAAATAGGTAGATATTAATTGTAATTATATTGACTACGAAAGCTCATTGCTCATAGAATTTCTCCTTAAATTCCAGTTTGAAATATTTCACTACTTACTAGAATTAATGGTGCTTATAAATGTTATATAAATTATTGAGACACAAAAGGCTTCACAAAATAATAGCTATTGTCATTTGCGCATTTTCACGTCAGTTAGAAGGAATTACAATGTTAGTCCTAGGTGACAACCCTAAAGGACACTTAGCTGAAGTGAAATGTCTTCGTGGGCGATATTATTCGTTGTTTTCAAATTTTCATTAATATTCACGTATTTTACGACGTTTTCAACTTTATTGTGTATTTTAAGGCGTTTATTGAAGAATATTGCAAATGAAACAGCTACTGGGCGTTTACGTTGGGGACATGCTTTAGATTTTAATATTTAAAGTATGACGCCGTGGAACTTAGTAACTTTGATTTCTGTAAATAGTTTGGAAAATTATTCGAGCATATAGATAACGTAGTTAACATTTTAATGCTGCTTTCCCGTGGGTATTTATAGGTAGCTCAAAATATGCATAGTCGTCTAATCTGGATGAAAGCTTTTATAAGCTTTTATAAAATTGTCTTACTCTTACAACTTTTTCTGTCTGTACCTTATTTTGAACAAACATGTTAACCATCACATTTACACGAGTTTATTACTTTGGTATTTTAACTACCAAGTCCAATTTTATGGTATTTCTTTAAAACCGCATAAACAACGATTACACAAATCGAAGCCGACAGATCCGATCGAGCCAATCAAAGGTCAATAAAAACACCACGTCAGCCATTTTGAGGTATTTACGACGCAAAGAATAGAAAACAAGGGTAATTAACTACAGCCATCACAGGCAGTTTTACTCTCCATAAAATATTATATTTATACCTCGAGGCTTTGCACCGCGCCCCTCGTACTATAACTTAAGATTGGACATTAATGGTAACAAGATATTTTAAAATGTTTTTTTGCAAAACAAATGTTTTAACAGCTTTCTTGCACTCACTATGCTAGACTTGTAATGAAAAAGACCGAATTTAAAACTTTTTGTGAACCGCATATTCAAAAACATCTTTCGGTATCGGGTAGAGACGCATACCTATCTACAGGCAAAATCTATAGATGGACAATTAACTGTCAAATCTCTTCGTCTACGGCCCAGACGGATATGGTGATCCAACCTAATGATCACTGGTCTAAATCCACCGTTACCGTTACCACCTCGAGCAAACTTCCTTCACCATAAACCACATTTAGCACCATTGCATTGGCTCGGATTACAATTAAGGGCAAGTTTAAGCATTGGTATTACGGGCCTTAAATCAGAGGTACTCACTACCTGTTAAATGCTACCTGATCGAGCTTCTGATTACGGAGCATTAAGAGCGTTGTAGCAAAAAGTTGGCGTTCGAATTTTAGGTTTTTATTGCTTGACGTCGCGTAGTGAGTGCGCAAACTGCATTTATCTGTACAATTTCAACGCTGCGTCGACTAAACGATCTTAATCCGTAGTTGTATCGTACCTAAGACAGTACATCATACATAATAATAAAGAAATAATGTATAATTTACCTATTTGATTTTTTCTCAGATCAGACTTTTAGCAAAATCAAGTTACGTAATTAATGTATTTTTTACACTAGTAAATCCCGCGACAAGTTTTTAATCTTTAAATTGAGTAAAGTAATAAGTTGATGGGTTTGAAAGAATTTATGTTTTATTTTATTCTTTTTACAGCATCAAAAGCTTGTTTATGAAAAATATTTACTATTTAAATTTTACTTTTGACTTTTTAGTTTTTATGATGCGGGATGGAAAAATTAAAAGGATAGTGCCAGGGTCTGGACCAAGTGTTGCCCAGAATCAACTCATAGTGCATTTTGTTCCTCAGGCCTATACTAATGTGTAAACCGAAGCGCACTGAAATCTATCCCTGGAGTTAAGAGAAAAAAAGAGTTTTGTTTTGAATTATTTACATACAAATTATCATCGATGTATACGTACTACGCATAAGATTTCGCAATTGTGGCATTAAATAACACTTGCTATGTTGAACTTAACCATACTGCATACGTCTTCGATATTCTTTATAAGCGATCAAGCGCTGTTGCAGTAGTTTGGTTACTTGACAGAAATAAATTGTTTCCAAAATAGAGCAAGAAGTTTTAGCTTACAATAACTTCAATAATCGACTGTAACAAACCAATAAATTGACTTTTTGCAAGGATAGATAACTAAAACTTCTTGCTTCATTTTGGAAATAATGAATTTCTGTCAACTTACCAAACAATTAAAACAGCGCTAGATCGTTTATAAAGAATGTCTAAATCGCACTAAAGTAACGTGTACGGATGCAGTATGGTTAAGTTCAATATAGCGAGTGTTATTTAATGCCATAATCGCGCGCGAATTCTTATGCGTAGTACGTATACATCGATGATATTTTGTATGTAAATAATTCAAAACAAAACTCTTTTTTTCTCTTAACTCCAGGGATAGATTTCAGTGCGCTTCGGTTTACAAATTAGTATTGGCCTGAGGAACAAAATGCACTATGGTTTCATTCTGGGCAGCACTTGGTCCAACTTCCATACATGGATTGGCACTGTCCTTTGTTCTGATTTTGTGACGTTTCCGCACATAAATATGGATAGGTTAAATAAATAGAATGAAATGTATGAAAACGAGCGTGCCATTTTTTAAACGTTATCTATAATATCTGTGTCCATCAAAGAGCTCGTAACTAAACATCGTAAGCGCCATTCAAATTATGATCTAAAAGTTAATAATAAATATTTAGTTTTTGTAAATCTAAACAAGTCAGGAAATCAAAGAGGTAAATACTGATATCATTGTGATTTTATAGAATTTATTATTATAAACCACGGTCGTATAATGCTAAAAAATCAGAGGTAACTTTAAGATTTTTATCCATAGACCAAAATTTATCTAATCGTGTTTTTAAACAGTTATCCCATTAGGTATACACATGCGTTCTGTAATACAAACCCATCAAAAACAATACTTGTCAAAAAACCAAGTCTCACTACTCAGTTGTTCTACGGTAAAAAGTTGTGAGATCCATGTAATACCAAGTCCAGTCCAGTAAATCATTAACGTTTTACATAAATATTATTGACTTGGCCATCGCATGAAAACACGTGTAAATTAAATTATTTAGTGCGAAATGAAACGAAATTTTGCATGCCTGTGTAGACATGCAAAATTTCAGCTCAATGGGAAAACGGGAAGTAAGTAAATTTTAAGTTGCAAGATTTTACAACTCCAGATGTCAAAGAAAATAAAAGCTTGTAGATAGCTTTACAAAGAAAAGAAAGATTTATGAAGAAAATAAAAAGTACTGTCTACGATACATTTGTTAGGCCGTGTTGCACCGTCTTACTTTAACATTGACATCAAAATTTTGGATGTCAAAAATCTGTCTAACATAAAACACCGGTTATTGTCAGTTAGGGTCAAAGTTAGGTTAGGCCTTAGTGTATTTTAATTAAATTTAATACAAATAAGGATGACGATAAGTGATCTCACTCGAATATTTCTTATAGTAGGTATACAAGATGTCGAACAAATGGTTACTTACTGAAAAAGTGCTTCATGAGACCTAGCAAACGGCATCAATAATTTGTTTAAGAACGAACTGAATCTATTCAAAAAACCTATATTTCCAGCTTTCATACATTTAATACAGTTACAAACGAACACGAAATCAATGGTTTCTGAGAATTCTGAGTGCCTTAATGCCGTCCCCTTTATCTGTTTATTTAGTATTTATTAATTAGTATCTCTTGATGATATTGTAGCAAGTTAAACCTATAATCATGTATTCCGTAAATAATTTAAATAAGAATGCAATTTACGAGTTTGTTGTTTGATTACTATATATTACTCAATTAAAAAATTAAATTTAAAAAATTAACACTTCTAATATGGTAGGTATGGCTGGCGGCATACATTTAGTATGAAATTCGGAAATATTGAATTTTCGCATAGATCCAGTTTATTCTTTGACCTATTTATTGTTATTGTTTTAAAGAGCTCATGAAGCACTTACAGGAACAGTAAACAGTTTCTCGATATCTTGTATAATTAAAAATCAAGTGAAATCACTTATCGTTTCCACCCTGTACCTATACTTTTAAAAATAAACTCATTTTATACGTTTATTTGTATATAAGTATCTACAATACAAATACCTTTTAACCAACTTAGTTGACGTTTTATAAAACTATTTGTCTAAGTGTCATTGAGCGACCGCTAGTGGATTTGCCATTTACCTGACCTACCCCTTTATTACTAAACGTTTAATATCAGATGAATAGTTACGCACCAATTTCTTTCATTCAGTCGTCAGTAATTGAACTTTCGGAAAAACATGACGAAGCGTTGTGTGACCATACAGACGCTATTCAACTTTTATTAGTAAGGAAGAGTATATTTTATGTTGGTAGAAACACAATAGCATAGACTAATGTTTTGACACCCTGTTAAAATTTTCATTAGTCATTTATTTTTTTCTGACCAAACAGATACCATAATAATATCTTTTATCTATTCTACCCATATTCTGTAAGTAAAATAATAAAAAGTTTGAAAAGAAAGAAATTACAAGTCCGATTTAACTAAACAAATAAATTAAAAATACTTGCGGATCAAAAGTACTCAATCATACTACAATTTACGAAAAAAACACGCGTGACGCATATACGTCAGTGGGCAGTCAACTGACATAGACCCGGCGTCTACGAGTGCCGAAGCACGACTGATTTATGCCATTTGATGCACCCGATTTTATAGTATTTTCAAATTAATTTTTCATTTGAAGATTGAAGATAGATATTTTTTCTTTTTCACACAATAATAGTACTATGTTTCTTCTTAAGTATAAAGTAGTTTATGTTGCCAAATGACTTTTAGATTATGAGATGTGACCTGTTTTCTTGCAGTAATTTTCTCGAATTTTGACTATCTTAGACATGATAAAAATGCATTTTAATGAATTAAACATCAAAATTTTCTCAATACACTTTCTTCTTCAGGGTATGCTTATTCTAATGAATACATTCTATCTTCTTACTTTGAAATAAATTTGTTGTAATATTAACTAGTTCAAAGTTGTGCCTTCGCGAGTTACCTGGAAATCGGGCTTTCGAAATTCGCTGTTTTCGTAGGCAAAAATCCAATTTGAACGAGATTTTGTCAATAGACATTCCGTAAAAACGTATGATAATTACGATGATATAAGTCAAAAGAAGCTATAACAATAAATTATATGACTAAAATCATTTCGAAATCTGCCAAATTCTCGATTTCTGCATGAAAAATGTGACAACGCTCTTAAGAGCCAAGAGATCAGAAATGTAATTGAAAGCTAAATGTTAGGCAAGCCTCAATTTATTTTATGTCATGACGGTAAAGGCGTAAACGATTCACCAGTCACTTCAGTATTTAGTATCAAGTAATTATTAGCGACTTTAGTAACCGAACGCAATCCAATCACGTGACTTTAAAACATTATCCACACAAACTCCGACAAAAATAAAGCAAAACACTGATAATTTACTACACCTCCCGCTAACCATACGTTATTTTTGCCCGAAAAGACCGTCCGAAACGGTCTTTACGTAGTTTCGGGTCTATCTGTCACCATCACTCATGCTGGCATCTGGCTTTCCGTGAGAGGGATGGTAAAATTCGAATCTTTGGATAACGTTTTTCGTAGTAACCCCTCGTATGAGTCAGCGTATGCACGCCGCAGCACGATCTGCTATCATTCTTCGAACTTCTGCTTCAGCCAAACCAACGCGTGTAGATCGCGTCGGCGATGGCGATCACTGCGCGTGCGATTAGGGCGCACGTCCTGTCATTGGTCGCGCGTCCTGTCATGGGTCGCGCGTCCTTCATTGGTCGCGCGTCCTGTCATTGGTCGCGCGTCCTGTCATTCCGATCTTCACGCGTTGGTTTGGCTGAAGCTTTCGGCGCAGACGTTCGTAACAGGCAGCGCGCGCGGTCACGAGCGTGACTTCAGCATGCATTAGGCAGTAGAATACGTTTACTGCCTACCCTCATACAATATATCAGGCTACTTGGCTAAGGAATAAGGTTAAGAAAGAAAGCAAACATTTATTTTCATGGTTTTCTCAAGAATCTGCTATCTACCACTAAAATGGCATATAATTATACACATTAAAAACACGTTTTTTTATAGTCAACAACCTGCATACCTAAAACCTTGTTGAGAAACAGAAAGGAACAAAATTGCAGTTGCTATCTTCCATTGAAGCACATTCGTGTTTTTACACAATCGCTTGTGTTGATTTTACATCATTTGCTTAACATTTTATGTCATCACTGTTTACTAAATGATTTTCACGTTACTATTGAGATAGGAGATCACATATTTAGATTTCGGTTACCAAGAGTTACACTACAATATTGACCGAGCGTCAGAACCAGCTCTATTAATAGGCAATTCGCTGAGAATTCTTCATATGAGGGAAACCTGCTTGTAGCAAATAGGCAATTTATTTTTAGACAGAATACCGTTGGCCATCACAATTACGATGTATTGTCTCAAGCTCTCATACCTAGTGGTAATTAAGTTTGTTTGAATGTTATTGTTGCTATGCGAGTTTTTATTTAAATTACTTTTTATTGTACGATGTTATGTTAATTATTTAGTTACCAGAGATCCATTTCTACAAAACGGGTTTAGTATTTTTAACTCTACCGCCTACACATAAAGATTACGAGTAGACTAGAACTAGAAAGAGCAAGACAGTGAAAGAAACATAAATTACAGATATTAATTCCCCATGATTGAAAAGTAATGTAAAATCTTCAAAAAGACATTTGTCTTCCACAAATTAATCTTAAGTCATCTCAAATGTCAAAGCAGCCGTTACTCAGAGTAAACCGTTCAGAGACGGCAACGAACATACATTTTATAAGTAACAATTCACTCGGATAGCATTGAGCGTGTCCAGAGGAGGTGCCTAAGGATAGTGTCATTTCGCTGTGGATTTGGTAGAACTCTTAAAGATTACAATGACAGAATGGTTAAATTCGGAGTAACTTCATTGCATACTCGTCGCCAGAAAATTGATATTGTATATCTACACAAAATTGTACACTCATTCATTGACTGTCCCGATTTAGTGACTCAACTGAATTTTAACACCAATTATAGAAGTAGACGTTCTAAACTGTTCCCACTAGAAGTTTACAAAAATAACACCTCTTTTTACAATCCCCTGGTTAGGATGCGCAGACTTTATAATGACATGGCGTTAGAGAATCCGGAATTTGATATATTTCAACAAAAATTACACTCGTTTCGCAGAAGCATTGACACAGTTTTAAATATAGATATTGATAATAATACAAAAAATAATTGATAACTTTTTACTTTTTTCTTTTTTAACACAGTTTATAGGGTTGTGTATTTGAGCATTTTGTATGTGTTTATTAATTGTGCAACGTAAATGAAAATCATCGTAACTTAAATGTACGCTACTTGTAGGTTAGAGTCTAGACAGTGTTCATTTTGTTTATGTATTTTGATATGTAAATGACTGTAACCTGTATGTGTACTTATTAAATAAAATAAATAAAAAATAAAATAACAGCTTCAATCTCAGCATCATTTAATTTTGCTTGTACCGTCGACGACACTAGCTAAACAAATTATAGCATCTTACGTGTTTGTTATAAGATGTAATTTTGCAGCAAAAGTGTATAGTTTGTTGTGCCGACTGTACCTCTCAGAGTGGGCTTATTCTGGCAATCAGTGATATAAATGAATCGCGTACCCGTCGATTGTCTAAGCGGGTCACCGACCCCGCCGCCCAAAAAACGAATGCTGGACCGCGCTGGAGTCGCGAGCGGTCTTACGCTCTTTATGTGAAAGGTGCGACTGGAAACACTGGCGACTAAGCACAAAATTAAGACAAGAAATTACCCTTTTATTCATAAAAAAAAACAACAATCTGTAATCAATTTTTAGATAAAATACTTTTTCGCTTGTTTACCATAGCGAAATCAACTTCTGGCGAAGCTTTCGAAAGCTAAAACTGTGTTATCCATAGCTCCGTTTTCTGATTTTCTTATGAATAAGTTAGTATTCACAGATTTGCGATTAAATTCATCTTGTTTTCAAGTGCCATTTAGTTGAGTCACTTGACAGCCTTTTGTCACAAAGTCACAATAATTTTCGTGTTGTTCATTCTCATAATTACGGTGGACGGTTTTCTAACATTTTAAACCTTTTTGTGACACCTTGACTCTTAGCTGAAGTGGGCATGGTTTTAACATTAACATTTACAATTGTATAAATTGTGCACGATTTAGAACTCTAAAATGTAGGAAAATCATAAAATTGAAATTTTAATATAGTGGGTTATTTATTTTATTATATTTTACAAGTTCATATTCATAATATACAGTACAAACAATACAGTAAAAACATATACTTGTAACTTTTGCTATTTTTATCATGATCAAATAATGTTCCAAGCTCCGAGCTTTACCCAATCAGCCAGCACCTACACGATATAAAAGCTTATACAGATATCAATACACGCATATAGCCTATGGGGTATCTCAGAGGACCGCATTCCTTCCCCGCCCCGCGCCTGCCCGCTACATGTTACTACCAGCGCCAACCACTTTTACCACCACCCGACAACTCCATACCACCTTAATAAAATGTATTAAAGTATAATTTACAACGTGAAAATCTCAAGCAGCCGCAAATGTAGCGAATGTAGCGACGATCGGTCGTTTTTTAACCGCCGCGAAACCACGGAAGGATTAATTCGAAACAAATAAAGTGTTATGTGGAAATGTTGGTACATATCGGCTGGCTTAATGGTCTCCTGTCGCCCAAAGAGAAATTAATTTCGCTAAGCTGATTTTTGCGGGCGACATTTTAATGGAGGAAATTATTTACTCACGCAAACGAATCTCGATACCGCAGTAAGGTTTTTCATTTCATAGCTTATTTTTTTCTCTCCTGATTAATGTTTTTGTAATGATGATACCAAGAATTCCTATTCGTTGTAGTGTTTTTGGATAGAATTTTGGAAGTTTCCGTTCTTGTATTTCTTTAAAACATCCTGAGAAGCTGACCAGCTACTCTAATGATTATATTTGTCCGTTGGTGTTATATAATGTTTGAAAGTGCATCGTAAAGAGCAGTAGTACGCCGCACATCGGATGCCCTTTGCGCGTCACGAGTCTGTAACGAAATTTGAAGGCGAGAGAAAATGGCCAACTCTGATTTATATGTCTGGAGCACGGATTAGAAAGTTTGCGAACATAAACTACGGTTTCTTCTTAGAATGTTGGTCTAGACAAGATTTAGAACTTCAAATCCGTCTTTTGTTTTTGGTATTCCTCAAATTGTTCAAGACTAGTCTACTAAGCGGAATTAAACTTTGTTTCCAAAACTCTTAAAGTAGAAAGTAAATTAATTACTAATCCTATTTAACGATCGCCTAACTTATTAAGTTTCGTCAAGATTTTACGTAATTTTCACTCTATGAAAACTTATAATAACACATTTTTTTACGTAAATATTATAACTTTAAGCTCTTAACAAAATCTAGGTTAATTCTTCGAGTGTTTTAGTCAAAAACTTTTGTGTAGGTATGTATTTTTGAAAAGATTTTTCAAAATAGTGACCAACTTAAACCAACAAACAAAAATAGGAGTCTGACGGCGCGTACTTAACTACGAGTTGCTCCAGTGTTTACGTGCTGCATCGTCATCGTCCAGTAAC
This sequence comes from Ostrinia nubilalis, assembly GCF_963855985.1. NCBI lineage: Eukaryota > Metazoa > Arthropoda > Insecta > Lepidoptera > Crambidae > Ostrinia > Ostrinia nubilalis. Next base: position 2,374,195 of record NC_087088.1, on the reverse strand, counting down.
GAGCGATGTTTGTAGACCCTCTCAAGAACCTCTCGAGTCCCATCCACTGAGGGCCATGGCAGACATGCTTCTTTTTGTGAAACTTCAGTAAAACTTTTTGAACTGCGTACAGACAAAACTTCCGTGACAGCGTTCTTCTAATTTTGTGGGACCTGTAAACAACGTCAGTATAAACCTGTTAAAACGATGCAGCTATAATGAAGTCACTGTAACGAGATTTAGATACAGTGATCGAACGTATGTACGTACGTAACTCTCTAGTCTAGACAAAGTGCACTTTTAGATTGAATCGAAAACGAATCCGTGAAAACTCCATACAAAAAAACGGCCTTTCGACCACTTTTCGACTGGTTTGCGATTATAATGTGCACTTTGTCTAGACCCGCATGTGACGATATGCTTCATAGTCATTAGTTCTACTATTCATTAACCGATCTGCTATAACAAGGAAAAGCCAGTGCTTGTCGAAGATTTTGCCATAGACATTACTGGCAGTTAGTTAAATTTTGGCTTTTCAGAAATTGCAGAAGTGGGAACAAGAGGTGGGAATATAGGATGCGTCGATAAGAGGCAAAATCGTTGTACATAAATGCTAAAAGTAGCAAGTCTGCTTTAACCCTTAGCCTTGCCCTCGCCTGCCCTCAAGCTGCAACAAAACTACGGACATTGTGAATCTTCTAGTGATTGGGCTCGGAACATGTTATTATTATAAGATAAGCCTTGTACGTCTTATAATAATAAGCTAAAAATGATGTGATACATACTCGTCTAAAGGAATTCATAAAAAAGAAAAGACTAAACCTCACCTCTAATATATTGTTAATTAACTAGTGACTACAGCATGTAATGTAACAATTAGTTATTTAATTTTAAAATAAAAATTTCAACCACAGCCGTATTAGACTTTCCACTTGATGAAAATCTTACGTATTCAAACCAATTTAAAATGTAGCTTGACTGGAGTCCTGTTGTAAAATAAACATATCAGTTTTTTTTATCCACAACGAGGAAGCTCTTGGCACAACTCTTGGCCTGTATATCACCTGAAGGTAAGTGACGATCAGGCCGAAGGTGGAAGCGAGCTTCACCCTATATAGCTTAATTTTCTTGTTTTAGCCGATTCAGATAAAAGCTTTCTTGATGCACAAAGATATAGACAAAAATTACCTCGTTCGTCTAGCCCGCCTACTAACCGCGAGGTCATCGAGGTCAACGAATCTTTTATTCAATAACTTTTGATATATATGAGCGGCGGATGAGTGTGGCAAATCGCGAGTCGTGCTCGCGGGTCAACGACCCCGCAGGCACGCTAGATCAGACCTGAATACGTTCTAGCCAGCGGCTTTCAAACTATCATTCACAGTTCCCAAGGGGATATCAAAAGACCATAAATGGTCGTATTAGATAAAAAAATGGAATAGCTTCTTCTGAATTAGGTATAGTCGGGATCAAGTAACTATATGACGAGCTAAACTACATACATATCACCCAGTCCCTTTTTTTCATTTTGGCTAAATAAAGGCTTCTGGGTTTAGGTACTGTACCTCTAGCATGAACAAGTTTCGTCTTCGACTCGAATCGTTTGCGTATTCGACAAAATTCGATACTCAACCTTCGAATTAAACGATAACGTGACAATTTTTATTCTCAAAATAAGTTTCGTACAACCATTTCTAATACTAAGTTCACTTTACGACACGTTCACAAGGGCGGTGTTGTAGTTTTCGTACTAAATCTTTTGATGGCGATTCGAATACGCAAACGATTCGAACTTGAAAGTTTTTCGTGCTAGCCGTACTGGCTTCATATTGCACGCCGCTTTTGACAATATCATATAGGTGTTACGTTGTGCCATCTTAGATATAAATCCAATAGATCAGAATGATCACAAATATCACAATCCATCGGGAAAATTATCGGGTGCTTGTATTGGAACTATAAGATCAATCAAAAATAACACGGTATTTTTAACAAATTATGTATACTTGTTGAAATATCTGTAAAGCAAGATGGACTTATTTAAACCTAAAGGACAATGGGCAAAATGGTACCCGGCTCCAATAGATATGTTTCTGGTGTCATTTGAAAGGTCTTACCAAGACAAACAACTTTTACTATGGCCACTAGCCTCAGATCTGGTTGTGTTCGAAAATAAACATACTTTTTTGCAAAATTGTACCCGGCTCCAATGGTTACGTTTGTAGTGTCATTTGAAAGGTCTTATCAAGACGAACAACATTTACTATGGCCACCAGCCTCAGATCTGGTTGCGTTCGAAGATAAACATACTTTTTGTGTAACCGAAGTATCATACGTGTCCATAGTATCGTACTTAGGTTATGCGAGGTATGAATGATTTACAGCTCCAGCAACCTTCCTTAACTCTATAATTATTGATAGGGATAATTGTGAAATGTTTGTATTTGAAGAACTACTACCCCCTTACACTGGTCAACAAAAAAAATAAAATTGTTTGTTTCCTGTGATTTTTTTTCTGTTTCTATCTCAAATTAACGCATATTTTTTAAATATGGCAACAGTTTTTCTCTTACAGCTTTTGTTTTTAAGTTATAGCTATCTACCCTCATTTAATATTTTTACTTAGATTTTTGATTTAATTGGACAAAAAAAATATTTTGTTGGTGTTTTCGATATTGCTTCGTTATGAAAATGTTGTGTGCTTAATCCAGATGGTTTCTGCTATGTTTGTGGTAAATATGATATTTGAAAAACATCGAAAACCTCTATCGGACTTGATGAAAACTGCGTAACATCGACACTTTAATATAAATATTTGAAATTAAGTAATCAAGCCCACAAATGAGTCATTTGTGTTCTGAGAATAGGTAACATCTTTTAGGCCAACAAGGGGGCTACACAAAATTCCCGTTCCATGTGTCTCTGGAATAGTCGTAACAAACAATAGCATTGGTTACAAAAAATGTGACCAGTGCGGCTTCCCGCACACACAACTTTTAGCTCTTCAGCTAAAGTTGATACAAACAATTTTATAAACGTGCCTTTAGTTAGCCAAGACCCTATCACCGTACTTCCACCACTTTATATTAAGCTCGGCATCTTGAAACAGTTTGTGAAGGCGCTTGACAAAAGTGACGAATGTTTTAATTTTCTTTCACGCAATTTTTCAGGATTAAGCACAGAAAACTTAAAAGCTGGTAATTTTGATGGGACTCACATTAGGCAACTGGTGAATGATCGTAATTTTAAGAAATCAATGAGTGAAGTCCAGTCCTAAGCTTAAAATGATTTTTTTTGGTTATAAGTAATTTCCTAAGCAAAAACAGATTGTTGAGAGCATGCTATCCAACTTGCAAGAGCTAGGGTGCAACATGGGCATAAAAATACACTTCATGTACTCGCATTAACATCGATTTCCACAAAATGTGGGTGATTTTAGTGAGGAGCAGGATAAAAGTTTTCATTGGAATTTTCTGACAATGGAAGAAGGTTATCAGGGGCGTGGTGCTCATATATGAATGGCAGACCATTGCTGCAGTTTGCAACGAGATCTACTCAAACTTGCCTATTCAAGGAAATTATATAAAATATCATTTGCTAGTGTTCAATTGAAATTTTATTAGCACAATGTATAATTTTTCGTATTTTTTTGTCAAAATAATAAAGCTCTATATTTTAAAAAGTAAAGCTGTTGGCGATCTCCCAGTATTTTTTTCATAATCAGCGCCATAGAAATGCCCAATAACAGAAAAAAAATTAAAGGAAAAAAAACATGTGTTGACCAGTGTTATTAATAAAAAGTTATACCTAGGATGAATCTTGGATTAAAATGACATTTCCATACCAAATGACAATTTAAGCCAGAGTTCAACTAGGGTGTAACTTTTATTAATAAAGGGGTTGGAGTTTTATTATTTCTTAAGGGTTTTATTATGGGTTGCTAAAGCTAATAAACCCACAAGACCCAATAAGTCAACCCACAAGATGGACCGACGACCTCATAAAGGTAGCGGGAAGGCGCTGGATGCAGGCCGCCACCAACCGGCCATTGTGGAAATCATTGGGGGAAGCCTATGTTCAACTAGACGTCCTATGGCTCAAATGATCATAATGATGATGATGAAAGCGAATAAAGGGCTAATGGCTTGGGTAGTTCATCGTAGGTATAATCCTTTCCTTTTCAATGTATATTCTAGTTATATTAATAGATTCTAGTCATAGTACATACTCGTATACATGGATGATTGTGTTATACTTTCATATAATACTTAGTGGAATTACTGCTTTCAAAACGTGAATTAGAACTGGCCCCATAGCAGACATTTTTCTACATCTAAAGACCTTTTGAAATATATATTGGTTATGGCTATTGGAGCGGGTACCACTTTCCATACATTTGTGCCCATCATCCTTTAAATAAATAAGTAAATTGTAAATTTAAAATAATTAATGGACTAGTAAATACTTTTTTTTTTTTACTTCGTGGCACAAAAGTTTGAGAAACGCGTGTTTAGGTTATAGCCTAAGTTCGTGGGCTGACGTAATTCCTAGGATCGGTCGGAATCTCGGATATTCCAGTCATATTGTTATTAATTTTAGTTATACATTACTTTAAGTTTTCATAAGTTCAAGGACACTGACGTCATTTCGACTGTAATAATGATTAATTAAAATAAATTAATATGTATTTTTAATATCCAATAGCCTCGACGATGATACCTCGCTTAAGCAAAAGCTTTGTATGTAATTTCTTAGTTGCAAGAATATTCTAACAATAATTATTATTTATATTATCCGAAAATATAATACATTTGTGTTAATAACTGCTAACGGCGACGTGTAAATAGGAGCTTGAGGAGGTAACAAAAAGTCTAAATTATAAATTATTCTCTTATAAATCCGATTTAAATATGAAATTTAACATTTAAAAATCATTCTAAATAGTTCCAAATAGTTTTTGTGATTCCAAAACGCAAACAGAAATGATGCGTCTGTAGCCGCAAACAAAAGACATCAACGCGCTACGTGCGCGCGCGCATCGCTCTCGACAGCACTCGCTTCGTCGCGTCGTACTATTATGACTTTTTGTTTGCAATTGTGTTCTTTCTATCAATACTAGAAATTATCAAGGACTACTTGAAATATAATTAACAACGAGTCCTAAAATCTGCAATCATCCTACTGTCCATTAATGTAATTTATTATTAAAATCAAAATTATGTAGGTAATAAAATAAAATGTCATTAGGTGGGTTTCATTTTTTATCATTAAAACTTCAAAATAGATAAGTACACATTTTAATAAAAACAAATTGGGTAAAATCAGCTAACAAGGTGTCTTCAAGAATGCGATCCCAAGCTCACCCTTTATATGGTGGAGGGTTTTAAATCATTTCCTTGCGTAACCCAGTTGCTGGCACATGTGTCGTGTTGGCTCGTATCTGGATAAGGGCTGAGGTCCTACTCTGAAATGTTATTCCAATTGATCAGTTTTTACCATTTTCTTCTTTTTCGTTGATGATTATTGCACGCAAAACAAATTAACAATCAAAAGTAATGCAAAGTTAACGTCAATCAAAGGACTTGGTAAAGTACTAAACAATTAGAAACCACCACAGCATCTTTTTTGCTGTCGAATCAGGTACTCCTGGCCGGGACTGTTTCTTTCTACTTTAAATAAAGAAATAAATAAACCACCAACCAATTCATTGTGACCAAAACAAAAGCACATAACACAGCTTAACTATTAAAACAAGATGACAATGGCATCCGGCTCAGCGTAAGCTGTACGGCACTAGGTCCATGCAGCGCTGGTTTTTTCTAATTTATTCCAAGAGGAACTGCAGCGAGTCCAGGTGACAACCAAGTATGGGCGAAGTATGATTTCAATGCAAGTGTAACAACGTATGCTGCTTAATAGAAACTAGTATATTTCTGTGGTGAAGTTACTGTTGGCGACTGTACGAAGAGGAAATTCTGAAAAAATACAAACAAGTATTTGACTCGGTAGGTACTTGACACTCATATTATTTGTATCCACCGGCTTAGTAGAGTATCACAGATTTTTTTTTTTAAATTCAAATATTTATTTGCTCAATTTTGGGTCTTAAAACTAGTATAAGTAGAGCGAGTTTTGTATTGGTTTTAAAGCTGAGTCTGGATATTTTGTCAGTGCTTTATATTGTTTGCAATAATAAAGCTCACAAATTATACTCTCAAAGTTTCTAAAAAAAAGATGTAAAAATTGGTGATGAGACGATGTGACCTAACCCTTACTTCCATCCAATCACGAAATCAATGTCGAGCCTCCAAAATAATGACGTCGTGACTCTTTAAGTAAGAAGGCAAACTAATTTCCATAAGAACAAAGTCACTCCTAAGCTGTAGATAACGAAGACATTTTGTTGGCAGCTAAACGAAACTTTTAATAAATCTACACTAATATTATAAAGAGGAAAACTTTGTTTGTTTGTTTGTTTGTTTGGTTGTAATGAATAGGCTCAAAAATTACTGGACCGTTTTTTAAAATTCTTTCACCATTTGAAAGCTACATTACCCACGAGTAACATAGGCTACATTTTATTTTGGAAAAAAATAGGGTTCCGTAAAATATGTAGATAATGTAGTCCACGCGCGCGAAGCCGCGGGCGGAAAGCCAGTATTACATACAAAACCTACACTTCGCATATAAAGGTTACACAAAAGGAAAATCAAACGCATACTTATTTTAGATATCAATTGCAAAAAACATATGCTGGGAAATCGGTTTTACAACAGACGCGAATTTGCGAAACAGTTATTTTGCAGAAAAGTGTAGAATAATAATAATTATATCATGAATGTTTGACGTCACACTTTTTTTGGCAATAGTTCGGTACTGATTATATCCATTTCTTCTTTGTCCAACTTTTACGTGAAAGTAACTAACAGGTCGTGACACATAACAAGGAAAAGAGAGGACAGCTTGCCTCATCACAGAACTACACCATTGGGGCAGACCGTGATCTCTTGCTGAAATATAAAAAGTTTTACAGCCGAATCTCTCTGCAGCCAACATCGGAAGACTGCCTTGATAAGGAAACAATCAATACTGTTCACAAACGAAGCAACAACAAAACAAAGTCAATCTCAGGTTTCTTTGTACAAACAATAATTGTAAAAGTTTTAATTTCGCTGCTCGTGTTTCGGTTGGCCCGTTTAGGCGTCTCCATCGTTCGGCGGAGCCCATAAGTACAGAATAAATTAAAATTTTAATATCACGTTTTTATTTATTTTGTAGAGCTTTATTTTTAGTCAGCCGTCATGTGTAAGCGTCTCTAAAAGTATGGCAATTATGCTCATCAAAATTATAAAGGAGCGACTGTACATTATGCACTAGGGATAAATTTTGGTCCCTTCATTTAGCTGTTAATTAATATGAGAATACTAGTTTATGTCCCCGCTAATGACCGCGTAGTTTTCGGACTTTCATAGAAAGATTCATATTTTTCTTACGCATATTACGTACGTGTAGGTAGGTACTTAGTTCGTGAATAGTATAATGAACCATCAAAAACAATATTTGTCAAAAAAACCAAGTCTCGCAACTCAGTTGTTCTACGGTAAAAAGTTGTGAGATCCATGTAATACCAAGTCCAGGCCAGGAAATCTTTAACGTTTTACATAAATTATTGACTTGGCCATCGCACTAAATAATTTAATTTACACGTGTTTTCATGCGATGGCCAAGTCAATATATTTATGTAAAACGTTAAAGATTTCCTGGCCTGGACTTGGTATTACATGGATCTCACAACTTTTTACCGTAGAACAACTGAGTTGCGAGACTTGGTTTTTTTGACAAATATTGTTTTTGATGGGATCTCATTTCTTTTTGTATTTTGTAGACAGCAGTTATGTATCTAGAAAACTGGACCGAAATTGAAAAATTTTACTCGACTTGGCGGTTGCATTACCGTGCCCCCAAATCTCATTTCTTTTTGTATTTTGTAGACAGCAGTTATGTATCTAGAAAACTGGACCGAAATTGAAAAATTTTACTCGACTTGGCGGTTGCACTACCGTGCCCCCAAATATTTTAGTTTTTCCTTGATTCATACACCAAACACTACTTATATTCCAAATTTGAAGCTTCTAGGTCTGCTAGAAGTGCCTTAGAATTTTGATGATCGGTGAGTCAGTCAGTGAGTCAGTGAGTGACAAAATTAAGTAACTTTGACCCGTTATAATTCTTAAACTACTGGTTCAAATTGAATGAAATTTTAAATATACCGTGTCTTTACAATGCCTGCATAGCTAATGAAAATTCAGCCTTCTAGTTTTATCCACAACGAAGTTACAGGCGGTCGAAAATGGCCTGAATTGCTTCGAGAAAAGGATGGTACGGCCGTGCCGCTTTTTTGCTCGACTTGGTGGGGGCACTGCCGTGCCCCCAGATAACTCTACCCTGAAGGTGTAGCCGTTCATGCGTTTGACCCTATACACTGAAATAAACATGATAGCAAGCATTCATTAGTATGATTAATGATGATGAATGCTTTGACTCCTGCTCGGTTCTGCTTATTACTAAAATATTTGATTGTCATGTAACTGCGTATTTACCCGCACAATACCCCGGGTGGGCGGGGAACAGTAAATCACAAATTATTACATTAGCCTCTTCTGTCTCGGGGGGCCTTTACTTCTCCTCAGCCTCAGCCTGTAATGCCAGCTTATGAATAACGCTTCAGAAAATTCCTTTATGTCGCGGAATAGTTCCTTTGAAAGTAATATCTGCAAGCGTAATGGTTATTAGTGATCTAATCTGTAGACGGAATAGGGAAAAATAAAGTGCGAGTGAAAAAAATATTGACAGGAAATCTTTTGTGTTTTTTCAAACAACATCAAATACGTGGTGGTGGAAAACTTATTCACGAAACTATCGTTTTTAAGTAGATTTGGTAAGTTCTAAGTGTTTAGTTTCGTTTCGTTAAAAATATAAAATAAGAGCAACAAATCATATGTTAAACGCAATAGATACACGTAGCATTGATTGAAAAAACACCTTTTATAGGTCTGTTGCAAAAAATCGAGGTTGTAAAGCCGAACGTCGTTAATACGTTACCACATTTTACGGCATCGACGCTTCTTATTGTAATAATCCATTAATTGACGGGATCAGAGGTCCTTTTGGCCCTTTTTATTGAGCACCTGTGCCTAAAAGCGGCCCGATGACTCCGATGACTGGTTATTTTTGGACAAATAAAACTATTAAATATCCAACCAGCAAAACTAAGCTTTAGAACAACATCTTAAAGCTGATTTTTGTGAGATGAAAACGTGATTTAAAAAATTAGTCCTTAAGAATAGAGGGTGAGAATACTCGGCCACTGACAGCCCGGGGCAAGCAGGTAGAAAATCGATTGTTATTCGATGTCAGTCGGACGCACAATAAGATAAACGCATTATATTATAAAACTTGAATGTTTGATTCAAGGGATAGACAGCTGGACTGCTAACTAACTATAACAATAATAAGTTACGGATGATGATACTACACCATACTACCTGACACCACAACATTATGTAGTTACGTTTCTAGATTCGTACCTAAGCACCTATGTAAATAAAGCAGTACAAAATTATACACGAGAAGTTATGATATTTATTTTATTTCGCCATAAATACAATCTTGTTATGCAAACATCTTGAGTCATGAGTCAGTGCTATAAATCAAGCATTTCAATGCAATATCATGGAAGGATCTAACAGGCCCGTGACTTACATCCGAACAAATCCAGCCCTTTGACATCACCAAGAATGCTTGGCAATCTGGTCCCGCTGATCGCATTACTCAAGCTGCGCTCGCACAGACATCCTAAACGCGTTGCTGGATAAATCGCAATTATGCTGAATATCCTGCGCGAGCGCTTGTCACGCCGCGTCTCCGCGACGCGGGAAATTATCAACTATTAATTTTATAACAACCCCGGTTATTACCTGAGATTCTACTCCGCAAAATGATTTTGATACATGATATTTATGAGGAGGTATAATAAGATTCAAAGGAGAACGAAGGTGGTTGACATGGCTCAGCATTTTACTAGACGAAGTGGGCTCTACATTCAGCTTAATACGTTTTTTTACCTACTCACCCTTGGGTGGTATACATAGGTATAATAACTAACTTTACTTATGATTGGTCAAGCTTTTGCCCGCGGCTTCACCCGCGTGAAATTTAGTTTGTCACAGATCGTAATAAATTATAGCCTATATGTTATTCTGGGTTATAAACAATAATACTATAAAAGTTTCACTAAAATCCGTTCAGTAGTTTTTGCGTGAAAGAGTAACAAACATCCATCCAGACATCCAGACATCCTAACTTTCGCATTTATAATATTAGTAGGATATAATTTTATTCTCGAAAGATTTTGGCAGTCAAGCAGTCAACGTAGAGAACTTGAATGCTTAGAGTCGAAGTTAAGAGAAACAACTTAAATAAGGCATCTATTTACACATACATGGCACAAAAGCATTCAATTACAGTATGATTACAGAACTCAATTTTGGACCGACCTCGTTATGCTAAAAATAATAAGTCGAAATAATAACTAGATGACAAGTGGGATATCTTAGTTAATGCTATGCAATAACTATGCAAATCAGATGATAAAATAAGGCTGATTACGTACGTAGAGATGTCCAGTATTAAAGAAACACTTCACACGAGCGTTAATATTCTCTTTGCACTTAACATGAAAATCTCAAGTCATTCACGTATGTAAAGTAGTAATTACGCTAAGATTTCTTAGCATAAAATGATCAAGTGCTTTTGAACTTTGATTCCCAACTGGTAGAGTTTGTCAGTTAAATAGCCACGATACAAACATTTGCCTACATCTGAATTATGTAGTAAAAATAAAATTACTTACACTATTCAATAACATGAATTCAACTCTAACTTGCTCATCTAAATCTCGAGCACAGAGAAATTAATGTCAAATAAAGTGTTAAGGTAAAAATAAAAACGAAATAAATTCTAATGTTGTATCTTTTAATACGACAGAGTTCGTCATAAATAGGTGCCAAGGCGACAAAGTTACGATATTTGAGGGCAATAATTAAAAGGCCAGTTCCGTGGTAGACGATAACGAGTTCCATTCGATTGAGTTCAATTTGGCGGCGGTATCGAGTTTGGTATCGAATGTAGTCGTAAGGCGCATACGCTGGCTGCGTGGACCGCGTCGCGATCCGGCTCGCGAAGACACAAAACGCAAAAAAGCAACAAGTTTTGATAAAACAGATGAAGATTGTTAGTTAGATCAGTTTCTTAACCACCCGATTCTTTATCATTCGATGTTCTATCATAAACCTTCTGTAAAGGTGACTTAGTTTCTTCCGCAACTTCTTCTCAGCACCAGGTAGAGCAAGCTATATTTGGGACGTGTATAAGTGCCCTAGAATAGGGCCTATGTACTGAATAAATAATATAATTTGAATTTGTAGGTATTTGTGGTTTGAAAACTCTACGTAACACGTCCACTGACCCACAAGGTGGAGCAACGACCTCATAAAGGTAGCAGGAAGACGCTGGACGCCGCTACCAACCAGTTTTTGTGGAAATCATTAGGAGAGGCCTATGTTCAGCAGTGGACGTTCTATGGCTGAAATGATGATGATGATGATGAACTCTATGTCATGCATGAAATGACGCTCTACACCTGAGGCACTTGTTCGCATGCCGCGATACCGAGTACAGGTCAATCTATTTATTTACTCTTATAATAGTATTAATAATTTGATTACAGCTTATCCGTTAAAATAGAGCTGATTTTAAATTAAGTAGGTACTCAATTAACTACGAGTACCTAGCTACCTATCCAGAGCCGGATCTACCATATGGGCTTTTTGGGCTTCAGCCCAGGGCCCCGTAGATTCAAGGAGGCCCACAGCTAAGTCAAGTCAAAGTAAAAAATAGACGATAATGCGAAAGTGGCCCTAAACTCACGGTCCGGCTCTGTACCAATCTGTTTGCTTAGCGTCATGTGTAGGTACTTAAGTAATTTAATATTGGACAATCAAGTAGTACCTAAATCTCAATTATGATGGTTTTAGCATTAATTAGGTATGTCATTACCTATATTAGTCAAGTCAAAGTCAAGTCAAAATTTCTTTATTTGTTTGGACTAATAAATAGTTCTTACAAATCGTCATTTTGCTCTTAAGGAGCCTCTACATGTCTCATAATCTTTTTACCCTACCAGCGCTTCGAGACCAACATTTGGCAAGTGCTGAGAAGAAGCGCCGCAACAAACTCAGTCACCACTGTCTGCCGGTTAATATAAATAAATAGAAATAGTAGTAGTAGGTACATTCGATTCAGGAGCAGTTCACTGAATTTACCATGCATTCTTGTATGGTGTTATCTTATAAGAATGGGTATACAAGATTGCGTGGTATATTAAACAAGGTAGTGACGTGCTAATATCTAGACTTACATATTAAGATACTAGTAGAAATGACTCGCATACATAAATTTGAATAACTTGGATTGACCAGTCCCCGAAAGCAGCGCCTGTTCACAGACATGACGAGTGAACCAGCCATCGCTTCACTCGACCATATTAGAGGGAATGTAACGACCCGCCTCACTACGCCACCACCCCAGAGACATTTTAGTGAGAATGACAATTCCAAGTTATCTCTTTAAAAAAAAACTAATAATAAAGCTAAGTAACAGTCCAGATTGAGAAGCATGACACTATAACATTTGAGAAATTATTATTAGTTTATACATTACTTTTCATTTTAATTTCTTTTTAGTGCGAGCATGAGAGGACCATAATCCTACTCCCAGGATGACTTATCATTAAGAAAATCTCGAGTTGTATAATAGACTTTTTTAAGCATGTGATCTTTAACTATATCTTTAAATTTATTATACGGTAGCTCTTTATATTTATCAGGGACTTTGTTATAAAAATGGATACCTTGTCCCATAAAAGTAGCAAACACTTTATTAAGTCTAAAAACGGGTATAGCCAATTTATTTTTATTTCTAGTGTTAATTTGGTGAATATCACTTTTCTTTTTGAATTCAGTAATATTTTTTTGAATAAATAGAATACAGTTTAAGATGTATTGTGAAGCGGCCGTGAGAATGCCAATTTCTTTAAACAATTCTCTAAGGGATGCTCTTGCTTTCATTTTATACAAGTATCTTATCGCACGTTTTTGCAAAATAAATATTGTTTCAAAATCTGCAGCTTTGCCCCACAGCATGATTCCATATGACATTAGGCTATGAAAGTAGCTAAAGTAGACTAAGCGAGCTGTTGAAACATCGGTTAATGACCGTATCCTTTTTATTGCAAAAGCCGCTGAGCTGAGCTTTCCCGCCAGAGTTTCTATATGGGGGCCCCACTGGAGTTTTGAATCCAGGGTAATTCCCAGAAATACAGTAGAGTCTACCAGATCGATTGCATTATTATTAAGTTCTATTTGTGTACTAACTGTTTTTACGTTAGGCAAAGAGAATTTTATACATTTTGTTTTCTTTGCATTGAGTTGTAAATTATTTGTAGTGAACCAACTTAAAACTCTTGTTAGTGCATTATTTACATCGTCAAAGTTATTTTTTTTTTTTTTTTTTTTTTTTTTTATATTGTTTTAAACTTTCATGGTTACTATCATAATTATTATTACTGACGGGATTGCTACCATTTACCTTAATTTTGAGTTTCCTCAGTTACTCCGTGACCATGGTGCTTGCAACAATGCCGAAAATCGGAAACTCAAAATTAAAGTACATGGTAGCAATCCCGTCAGTAATAATTAGGTATGTGCATGCTTAGTAATGGTTTGCTTCTACGCTTAGGTGCTTTCTTTTCGCAACTTTCAGTGGAAAAATGATAAGGAAAAGTCAAAGTTGAAGGAAATTTGCATCTATTGAAACATGTTTTCAAATAAAATTGAGGCTGTGGACTAAAAATAATGTTGAGTGTGCTGTCGAGCCGGATCGCGCGCCGATCAGACAGAAGAAAGTGCGCAGGCGCGGGATGATAGCGGCGGCGGCCGACTGCCCCGACCGGTTATGCTAAACCCAATTGTGGTCAGTTTTTGTACTCTCCACCGACAAGCCTTAATCACCCTTATAACCAAAACCGTAAGGGATAAAATCTTGCCATACCCACAGCACAGCCTCCGCTGTAACACGCTTAAACTCCTGCGCTCTTAATTCGAAAGCCATAAATGTGGGAATTAAATAACACCAAATGAATTTAATAGCAGTTGAACGCCTAAATGTTGAGTACCCCAAGTAATTCGGGGGCATATCTTTACGTACCTACCGAATATTTTGAGCTTATTGAAACATACTATGTTATCTACATCGACATCGAAACCTACACAGGAGTTAATAAGGTCAGCAAATATTTAAAACACAAGATTTCGTACACAACAATATTTATGTTCATCGTATCGGCAGGACAACTTACTAACGCTGTAGCCGTCTATCTCTAAATAGCGAGTAAACCGAAACTAAGATTTAAATCCTACTAGCAAAAGCATGGATACTAGGAGTCACCGTATAATGTGACTAATGGAAGTTACAAATAAATAGAACGAAACCATAGCTGTGCCCGTATCCTGAAAACCTCAAAATTATTATCAGTCAACCAATGTTAGTCATAACCAGCAGTAAAATAAGAGAAGAACAATTCTGTTTCAACGAAGCGAGCAAGCACAATTTTATTGAGAAGAGAAAACAGAAATCGTTGTCGTTCCTACTTCCTACCTTCAAATGAAGATTTTGGACTATACCGCCATCTATTGGTAAACGATAAAACCTACCAAAAAAAAGGAATTGCCAACCTCAGAATATTTTAACCATAGAGTATAGAGCAGAACGTCGTATGACAATATGACATTTCTTTTTGTAATGTCACAAGTTGACGTAAACGTCAAAAAATGAATTTTCGTGAGGTGCTTTGCCGATAACATTATTTGAAACACATTTTTATAAACATGGGTGGCTCTCAAAGCACTAGAAAAGTTACTGTGGATAATGAAAATGCTATACAAGTGTCCCAAGAAGCGCTAGATCGGATACAATCCCAACTATCTGCAAAAGTAAATGCAAATGTTTCATTACATAATTTAGATCAATGTCAACTCTCGGAACGAGATAGTAAATAAAAACTAACGGTGCTTGACATCATTTTATTATTTAATAATTTTATTGCAAACAATACAGCCCACTTGAATTGTTTTTTGGCAATATCTTATTGATGATTTGAACCCTGTGCATTGTAGGTTAGTTTTGTTAATTCCAGGGTGTTGTTGCCATTTCCCATTTCAAGTACCTACCTTATATGAGTCAAAGCCTTATTCTCCTTCAGATATGCTACATTCTACTTTATGTTCCCAGATGTCATAAAAACAAATAATTATTACTGACACATCTTTTTTTATAGCAATCTGAACCAGCGCAGCCGCCGCCTCAATACGCACCGCCACCTCAGTACGCTCCGCCTCCTTCGTACGATCAAAGACGACAAGCCGACTATGCGTCCGAGGAGGCCTACTGGGCCCGGCGCATTGAGAACTTGAAACGGGCACACGAAAAGATCAACTCCGGCATGCTTTTAGAATATCAAAAAACATTGAAAGAAGCCAATGAGCTATTTGAGCTAACACAGTCTGACAAAGTTGCCACTAAATTACCACCTTGTCAGGAAGAAAAAGCTAAGGTAATATTTTTTAGAACTGCCACTAAAAAGTAATATTTAGAATTATAGCCAGTACAACCTACAACTGAAAGCATAATGAAGGCATTTACTTAAAGGCACGGGGTCTCTATCAGAAGGAACTCTAGGGGTGGAATCTCCATAGGCGTGGGTTAACGGGCAAGGAGATAATATCTTGGATGGTTGACAATCACTTTTCCTACAATTTAACGTTCCACCAAACTCAACACGCTTTCAAAGATAACCTCTTCTTCTTCTTCTTCTTTTATTTTGGCCTCGCAGCCGCCTGCTCACACTTGACATGACACAACTGATTGACAGTTATCTTTTTCTGCGCATCAGTCGGGTGTTACGTTTAGGAATCACAAACCTTCTGCTCTACAGATTTATACAGATAACATAATATTAAGATTGGTACTATTAATCATGAATAATAATTTGCAGCATCTGTGTCCGGCGCCGACACGGCCAGCCTGACTATCGCACGGCCTCGTGCGCTTAGTCCAGGGTTTGTCCATCTGTAAACATTCAATTTCTCATTATCACAGCTCGTCCATTCCTGACTACAGAGCGTGCGAATATCATATCGTAGAATCACAATAAATACAGCTGATCAGGGCGTGATGACCCTCGATCAGGAAACCAAACCATTACAGCTGGCCCGGGCGCGAAGCCCTTTCAACCAGGAAACCAAAACATTACAGCTGGCCCGGGCGTCAGGCCCGACCAGGAAACCAAAACATTGCAGCTGGCCCGGGGTGAGGCCCCGCCGACCAGGAAACCAAAACATTACAGCTGGCCCGGGGTGAGGCCCCGCCGACCAGGAAACCAAAACATTGCAGCTGGCCCGGGGTGAGGCCCCGCCGACCAGGAAACCAAAACATTACAGCTGGCCCGACCAGGAAACCAACACATTACAGCTGGCCGACCAGGAAACCAGAGTTTAGGTAACATGGCCCGATGCGCAAGGCTTAAGCCAAGGCTCCTTCAACCAGTTACCTCAAACCCAACTACCACTATTACTGCTGATCCAGGCATGCAGCCGTGCGACCAGGAAACCAACATTACACCAGCGTGGCCCGGGCGTAAACAGCCCCTTCAACCACGGCAACAGGGTGGCCCGGGCGCCCTTGGCCCGGCCCCCTCAACTCACTCACTTACAAAGGCCCTTCCAGTTTACGTCAATCACAATAATTTCCGTCAACCTGCACCAACTCTCAATGTCTGAGCCAGCATCCTCCATGTAAAACTTGATGAGTTGCGTAGCGTAGGTGTGCATGCTGAAAGATTTATCTCCTTTGAATAGTGCCCTTCGAATCCCACTTCTGATAAAGGCACGGGGTCTCTATCAGAAGGAACTCTAGGGGTGGAATCTCCATAGGCGTGGGTTAACGGGCAAGGAGATAATATCTTGGATGGTTGACAATCACTTTTCCTACAATTTAACGTTCCACCAAACTCAACACGCTTTCAAAGATAACCTCTTCTTCTTCTTCTTCTTTTATTTTGGCCTCGCAGCCGCCTGCTCACACTTGACATGACACAACTGATTGACAGTTATCTTTTTCTGCGCATCAGTCGGGTGTTACGTTTAGGAATCACAAACCTTCTGCTCTACAGATTTATACAGATAACATAATATTAAGATTGGTACTATTAATCATGAATAATAATTTGCAGCATCTGTGTCCGGCGCCGACATACTCATTATTTTTGGTTTTTTTTCCAGGTTCTTGAGTGCTACAGTACAAATCCCAATAAGTCGCTCTCATGTTCAGTGCTAGTGAATGAATTCAATGACTGTGTCTGCAAAAGTCGCGTCGCTGCTGTTACTGCATCCTCCTGAGCGTAGAGTCGTGTAAATAATGGTCTACTGAGACTTCTTGCAATAATAGCTGTCAAATATCGGAATTTCTGGAATGGTTGGCTCTGGATGTAGATTTAATATTATTAAAACTGTATGAATAAACTGTTAATTTAAAGTTGTGTTTTAATTTTGTTCTCTGAAAATGTGAAAATGTAAAAGCAAATCTGTTATGTTCATAGCCTAAAAATGTGGAGAGATCTTTTTGATACATTGAGCATTTATTATTTGTTCTTACTATAAGTTGATTGTTTCCATAGTAACCATAATGGCATTGAAATAACTTGGCATTTCTGCACCACTGGTGACTGGTCTTCAAAAATAATAACAAATATAAAAATGGCTTTGCCTCCTCCAGAGGAAAAGAAACGAAGGGTGCCACTGTACCCTGGCTTCCCTGAGCTGGCCAGATCTGATGTCAGCATCTACCCATCTTATTCCAAATTGGCATTAGCATAGTAAGTGTTATGTAACCAAAACAATTAAAGTTGTATTTAAAACTAGTATGCAAATCCATAAATTATATTATTGATTACAATAAAATTTGTATATCCTAAATGCAATAAAAGGTCTGAAAAGGAGATTGTTTTTAGCCGCGTGGTTTGTCGCCATCGTTATCATTGGGCCAGCGTAGCCCAACGCAAGCAGTTCATGAGGGAGCTACACAGCTTTGAGAAACTCCAGCCAAACGCACTGGACGGAGTGAGAGTGCACCGTGAGTTCTCACAGGGCATCCTCTCGCACAAAATACCTCCAAGGCGATACATACAGAAGTTAACACCAGACCCTCTGAACTCCCATGAAAGAATGAGAGTGGAAGAAATAATAAGTGGCAGAGTTAACTTTAGTGAAAAATAAGGAGCGTTTTGATTCATGTGGTAAATAAAGCATTTCAGTAGCTGATTTAGCTCCTTATATCATATTAATCAGATTTGGAAATAAAATTTATTTCTCTAGCCTTATTCTTTAACTCCTGAAAAATTAATTCTGAATAAAGGAAACATTTTTTTTTTTTTTTAAATCCTATTTATTAAAACATAAAACTAGTATTATTCTTCAAGAGCTTTTCTCTTTTTCATCTTCTTGCTTTTCTCAACATTAGTCTGCAAGTAGTGTGCCTCCTTCTTAGCCTGAGAGATCTCAGCACGCAATCTCTGTTTGTAGGCAGCTCTTTCATAGGCCAGTCTCTCACTCAAGTGTATCCACTTGAACCTTGGAATGTACTTGATGTTCCATATCATGTCATAGTACCGGGACTTTTTCCTGCTCCCAATTTTTGTGTTGTTCAACTTTGTTGCAACCTCTTTGGCCACTTTCTTCCTTTGAAACTCCACCCAACCTTCTGTGAACTGGTTAGGAACACGCTTACGTTTCTCCCCTGGCTCTAAAAAAAATAAAACGGCATTATTATCATTTTAGAACTTAATCATTGCAATCATATCAAGATAACCTCAAAATACTTACTGCCACTTGGTTGAAGATAGATTCTTCCCACATCACCAAACTGTCCAAATATCTCGCGAATCTTAGCAACATTCATATAAGGAGGGATGGTAGATAAATAAATAATGCCTTTCTTTCTTAATTTCTTCTGCTTTACCACATTTTCTGAGTCCGATATACTGTCTCTCGTGCCACAATCGGATCCATTTTCAGGCACCCTTTCCATCTCTTCCCGTGAGGCAGGAGACATTTTTTAAATATCTTCCTAATTAAAGGTTTTATGTGAAGTTTTTAGATTATAATTTTAAAAGATTTAATCCAGAATAAAATCATGTGGCTTTGTTGACAATTTTTGACTTTGACGTTGTTGACGTCGTCTATTCGACCTTTCTTCTTTTTTGATGTTGGCAATACCCGTCGAGACCAACTTGATTTGTGCCAAGTGAGACGAGTTACAAAATGAGACCAAGTGCACGGTAATACTATCTATACAGTATTCCAACTCGGCCATATTTTTGAAATAAATGTCAACAGCCCCGCGGTACGTCACGGTATGACAACATGCGATAGGGCTGCTCACCTACAGTACCCATTCTAATTACATCTGTCTACTTAGAATTTCTATCTAGTTTTGTGATTGTAATTTTTTTTTATTTAGACTAACAAAATACTTTGTTAATGGAATAGGATAAAAATGCGTGTTGTTTTGTGATTAGTACATGGGTCATTCCACAAAAATATGTCAACTCTTAGTCCGCGCCACATTTCACATGAAATATTTGTTAATATTTTATTTCAAAATTGTTAAATAACAGCTCGCAATGTGCTTTATTCATCACCCATTTATATTTTTTGAAACTATTTTTAAAACATCTTAAATTCCTTTTGAATGACCCAAAACGTCATTCCCTAGGCATGTCCGTACTCCAAAAGTTTGTGTTTTGGGACCCACAGTTTAAAAACATCAACTTTATCCTTTGTTTTAATTAACGAATAATCTATATACATGTATACTACACCAAATTCTATTAATATTTTGCGGTTGCAATAAACAATAATTTGATTTTCTTTAGTTGAAAAAGAGTCTACAGCTTTTAGCGTCATTCCCTCGCCACGCACTGATTTTATAATTTTGCGCTTTATTATGTATTTAGAGTGAATGCCATTTAGTTGAGTTTAAAGTACGATACGAAGTTATCTTCAGACCATACTTGCTTTGCGGTAGCCGTTTTTTGAATTAGTGCAAACGTGCCAGTTGTTGCGGAAACATGTGTTAATCCAGTCACTTCGTCAGTCCCTAGTTGAGTAGCTTTATTGATTACAATAAGAAATTGTATATAATTTAATTAGTAGTTACGTGTGGTTTTTTGGCTATTTTCGGCACATCGTATTAAGCATCTTATAATATAAAGTTCATCTGCATTTGTGTTAAGTTTTACTCCAAATCGTCAGTCCCTAGAGCGTCAGGCCCTAGCTTTAAACGGCACTTGGGACTAAATTACTAGTTAGGGAATGATGTTTTTTATATAGTGATAATAACAAAACAACTACATTATGTATATTAACTTATCTATAAATGTTAAGGTTATAAGTTTTATACTTTATTAGAAGTCATATAGGAGTAATGTAGTATGAAAAAATTGAAAATTATAATTTCTCCTAAAATAAAGCATAAAGTGACTGGCCCTTTTAGACATAACATAATTAATTAATAAACTATAATTTACACTAATAAAGTATTCAAAAGCATCTTAAAAAAGTTACGGACAAAATGACGTCGAAAATATACAGATTTCTATGGAATGACCCATGGGTCATTCCACAAAAATATGTCAACTCTTAGTCCGCGCCACATTTCACATGAAATATTTGTTAATATTTTATTTCAAAATTGTTAAATAACAGCTCGCAATGTGCTTTATTCATCACCCATTTATATTTTTTGAAAATATTTTTAAAACATCTTAAATTCCTTTTGAATGACCCAAAACGTCATTCCCTAGGCATGTCCGTACTCCAAAAGTTTGTGTTTTGGGACCCACAGTTTAAAAACATCAACTTTATCCTTTGTTTTAATTAACGAATAATCTATATACATGTATACTACACCAAATTCTATTAATATTTTGCGGTTGCAATAAACAATAATTTGATTTTCTTTAGTTGAAAAAGAGTCTACAGCTTTTAGCGTCATTCCCTCGCCACGCACTGATTTTATAATTTTGCGCTTTATTATGTATTTAGAGTGAATGCCATTTAGTTGAGTTTAAAGTACGATACGAAGTTATCTTCAGACCATACTTGCTTTGCGGTAGCCGTTTTTTGAATTAGTGCAAACGTGCCAGTTGTTGCGGAAACATGTGTTAATCCAGTCACTTCGTCAGTCCCTAGTTGAGTAGCTTTATTGATTACAATAAGAAATTGTATATAATTTAATTAGTAGTTACGTGTGGTTTTTTGGCTATTTTCGGCACATCGTATTAAGCATCTTATAATATAAAGTTCATCTGCATTTGTGTTAAGTTTTACTCCAAATCGTCAGTCCCTAGAGCGTCAGGCCCTAGCTTTAAACGGCACTTGGGACTAAATTACTAGTTAGGGAATGATGTTTTTTATATAGTGATAATAACAAAACAACTACATTATGTATATTAACTTATCTATAAATGTTAAGGTTATAAGTTTTATACTTTATTAGAAGTCATATAGGAGTAATGTAGTATGAAAAAATTGAAAATTATAATTTCTCCTAAAATAAAGCATAAAGTGACTGGCCCTTTTAGACATAACATAATTAATTAATAAACTATAATTTACACTAATAAAGTATTCAAAAGCATCTTAAAAAAGTTACGGACAAAATGACGTCGAAAATATACAGATTTCTATGGAATGACCCACATTTAATTTTAAAAAATATACTAAAATAATTTTGAATCTACTAATCATAAAGAGTACTTAATTACCTGTTACTTTAATTTCAGGCGGGTGAAATCGTTGGCAAAAGCTTGTTTTATACAATATATAATTTTCATTTCAAATCAAACTGACTGAAAATGACCATTTCTGACAGTTAATGACTAGTTTTTGACAAATTTGACCGTAAATGACGGTCAGTCAAATTCAATCACCCTACTCATTTTCAACATTAGGCCATCGACGTCCGTTCGGCACATTCGCGACACCCCTAATTTTTTCATCTCAACCGCGTTCCGAGATTTGAAATTCGAAGAAAAGCTCGCGATTCGTCGGTTTATATGAAGTTACAATACTGTATGATATTATTACCGTGCCAAGTGGGATTGTGGTGCTTTAATGAGACTTCATGTGGACTACTTGAGAGAATCCGAAGAATCACACTGCACTGTGACGTTTACCTCCGAAACTCTATGCAACAATATACTTAGGTCGTGTTAGAGGACTTAGAGGTCGTGCAGCAAGAATTGAGGCGATTATCACAAGCAAACATTTGTTTCTGTAGGTTTCTGTATAAAATATGCTCAACGCACTAATGTCTTGCGTAGTCTTTCATATGCCGGTTCTCGGACGGTATGTGTTCACCTCAACTTACGCTGCGCAAGTTGCGCAACCATATTCAACAAAGAAATGGTAAAATAGCCTTTGTCCAAAGCCGTAAATTATTATTTAAAAAGTATGGCAAACTTCAAAATTTGACACATGAATGACATTGACGATCGATCATCGATGACGTCACTCACAAACAATCGCATATTGTTGCATTGAGTGTTGTCTGTGTTTTGTAAAAAGGAATTATATACATTAATTACTTTATTTCATAATCAATCTAGTTTAAAAATGGGTTGCGATGGTGGTACTATACCTCGGAGAGACGAACTCGTTCGTATGAAAAAGAAGCCTGAACAAGTAAGTAAATATTTCAGTCTCTTGTTTCCCAATAATACCACGAATATGACCACGAATCTTATTACCCTAATCTTTTTCATTTGTAGAAAGACAAAGATGCAGAACGCTCATTCAAGTGGCGCAACTGTGCGTTGTCGCAGCAGCCTCTGCAGGAGCCAATAGTCGCCTGTGGACTGGGAAGGCTTTACAGTAAAAGCTCTGTACTTGAAGCCCTATTGGACAAAGAGACGAAACCTGAATCTATCAATCACATTAAAAATCTTAAGGTAAGCTATTCTTTTTTGTTTGCCCATACTTATAATACAAGTATCATTTTCAGACATTCAACAAACTAGGTGATGCCAACCAATAATCCCACATAATTATTCATTAAACATGTGTTTTATTATTGGTGTAAATTGAGCAACGCTAAAAGTTCATTGTATTTCCAGGATATCAAAGACCTACAGCTGGTAAAAAACCCAGCATATGTAGCAACAGAACACACTGAAGGCACTGTTGGAGATGGCAGCGCACCCTACATATGTCCGATCAGTGGACTTGAGATGACGGGAAAATTCCGCTTCGTGTTCCTGTGGAGCTGTGGCTGTGTCTTGGCTGAGAGGGCTTTGAAGGAGGTCAAGCAGAATATCTGTCATATGGTAAGACTTACTTTCATTTTCATTAAATGTTAAACCATTAGGCAAATGTATTAAGTTCAAAACAAGATAGTACAATCTAACTATTGCTTAATATCAGGATAATGAATGGTCAATACTCCAATAATAAAATGAGAAATTAACATTTTTATTACTTCATACTTTCAGTGTCAACAACCTTTCACCGACAACGACATTGTAGTACTTAACGGAACAGAAGAGGACATCGAAAAACACAAAGAAAAGATGGCTGTGCGTGTTGCCAACCGAAAGAGCAGTAAAAAGTCCAAGGCAGGCAAAGTTGAAATTAAAGTTGAACCATCGACATCTACTGTCACATCAACCACTGATAGTTCATCTACCTCAGTCGATGCCAGCATAAAAAATGAAAATGAAGTAAAAGAAGAACCACAAGCTGGACCAAGCCAGGAGACTAAAAAAGAAATGGTTGATACAATCCCACTGTCATTACCAAAATATAATCCCAATAAGATCGCTCGGGGACACTTTGGGTCAAGCAAAAGGGCACATCCAACGGAGCTGGTGGAAGACCCTTCATATAAAAAGACTAAGAAAACATACAGTATAGCAAAGGACCCACAGTCAAGTGAGGTGTACAAGTCTCTGTTTACTTCTCACAAAACAGATCAGGAGCAGCAGAGGGCTCACTGGGTAACTTATAATCCATTTTACAATTGATCATTATTATATTAGATGAATACTCTTATGTATCTTGCCCTTGTGTGTTGAGTTAGACACAATAATTAAGGTAGATATTAGCTACTGTACCAAACCAATAATAATAAAAAAATCTAAAATTTTGATCTAGCTCAACTACTAGGGGAAACTCTTAGATAATAATTATTGTCTAGGTGATTTTATTGGTTACAAATAAATAAAACATAATAATGTTACTTTAGTTTCATTTTTATTGCACATACCTATAACCACAAAACAAAAATTGCACTATGAAATATTGCACACAATGTTAAACACCTTTTAAGTCCAATTGTAAAAACAAAATTTGTGCTCTTTGGTTTGATGAACAATGAACAAAATCAGGTCACTAAGTTTATAAATCACATGGTAATAAATTAAAATATGGAATGTCTGAAAAATATGTACTACACAAAAATACTAGCTTATCACAAAGTTATTGGAATACTATGGTATTTGTAATCATCACTAGAACTTTGGCAGCCAGTCACATTTAAATACGCGGCATCTAGCCTATCAAAATCTATAAATAAACACAATCCACCAAGATACTATATTCCCACATAGTCCAGTCAAATTAGACATGAACCCTGCATTAATTCGCATACAGCTGAAAATTGGTACGAATGTTCGGAGCACCATTATGAATTAACTGTGAAAAGTCCCCATCGATCCGACATGTGCTAAAAAAAAAATTCAAGGTCAAACTTAAAAAATACGGGTTTTTGAGATTTTCAGCTAAACGGTAAGTTTTATCACAAAAATATGTATGACAAGGTTTAAGACCATACAATTATCTATCAAAATTGTCTATACACTTTCTCCTAAGAGTCAGCGTTTCTGAGATTCGATGATCCGAAGAGTCAAAAAAGTGTTTTCTTCATAACGGTCTTACACATAAATCCAATGTGATATCGCCTCGTGCCTCGACTCAGCATTGTATTATGATGTGTTGTCGACGTCGAATATAAAATGATCAACCTCAATGTCGTCTGTCATCTTTAATTATCGAAAAATTGGTGCAACTTTGACGAAGAACTGCACCGTGAGTTTCTAAGATACGAAGTTTTCGTGTCTATTAGGTTTAAGAGCTCTTATATGCACACGTCACTACTCTACTTGTAACTCTATGGTCACTCTTTTAGCCCGACCAAGTTAGACAGTCCAGGTTATAATAATTCGCATAGAACTAAAAATTTGTGTGAATGTTAAGAACACCATCCTAAATGAAATGTCAAAAGTCCCCGACGATCCGTCATTTAAAAAAAAAGTTTTCGAAGTCCCAAGTTTTTTGCATTTTTTGGCCAAGTAGTAAACTTATCATAAAAATAGATAAAAATAATAGTAGATCATAAAATTATCTATTAAAATTATCTTTACCCCTTTTTCCTAAGAGTCACCGATTATGAGGTAGAACGAATCAAAAAGTTAGTTAAGATGTTCTCGTTATATGCACAACACCTATGATGGTTATTTGGCGCATTTTTTTTACCAGGTTTCCCCAGTAGGCCTTTTTTAAGATGTATTTGTTATCCTGTTCAATTAAAAACTATTTCAATAGAGTTGAAGTTGTGGACTTGTGGAGTAGTTAACAGAATGCGAATTCTTCAACTTTTTGCATCGTTACCACATAAACGGTGACTCTTAGGAAAAAGGGGCAAAGACACTTTTAATAGATAATTTTATGATCTACTACTATTTCTTATCATTTCTTATGATAAGTTTACTGTTTGGCGGAAAATTGCAAAAAACTTGGACTTCGTAAATTTTTTTTTCAAATGACTGATCGTTGGGGACTTTTGACATTTCATTAAGGATGGTGTTCTCAACATTCGCACAAATTTTCAGCTCTATGCGAATTATTATAACCTGGATTTTCTGACTCGACCGGGCTAAAAGAGTGACCATAGAGTTACAAGTAGAGTAGTGACGTGAGCATATAAGAGCTCTTAAACCTAATAGACACGAAAACTTCGTATCTTAGAAACTCACGGTGCAGTCCTTCGTCAAAGTTGCACCCATTTTTCGATAATTAAAGATGACAGACGACATTGAGGTTGATCATTTTATATTCGACGTCGACAACACATCATAATACAATGCTGAGTCGAGGCACGAGGCGATATCACATTGGATTTATGTGTAAGACCGTTATGAAGAAAACACTTTTTTGACTCTTCGGATCATCGAATCTCAGAAACGCTGACTCTTAGGAGAAAGTGTATAGACAATTTTGATAGATAATTGTATGGTCTTAAACTTTGTCATACATATTTTTGTGATAAAACTTACCGTTTGGCTGAAAATCTCAAAAACCCGTATTTTTTAACTTTGACATAGAATTTTTTTTTTAGCACATGTCGGATCGATGGGGACTTTTCACAGTTAATTCATAATGGTGCTCCGAACATTCGTACCAATTTTCAGCTGTATGCGAATTAATGCAGGGTTCATGTCTAATTTGACTGGACTACACATAGCAAAAATAATGACCACTACTACAAATCCTGCATAGCCAGGTTTCACTACACCTTAGCTACTAATAAAACTGAAATGAAGGATTGGGTATCTACAGGGTGTTAGGTAAATGGGTATATGAGCCGACACTAGCCCATGTTAACATGGGCATATAAATGGTATGGTGAAGTCAGAAATTTGATATCATCATTTTATTTTTTTTAATTTTCATACAAAATAATTTTTATAAAATCCGATTTGTATGAAAAATAAAATAATTAAAATGAAGATATCAATTTTCTGACTTCGCCATACCATTTATATGACCATGTTAACATGGGCTAGTGTCGGCTCATATACCCATTTACCTAACACCCTGTATAAGTAACTGCGCCGTTGCATTTTATTTTGGCATGCAATTGAAATATCCCCCTCAGTCACTAAATCCTATGCTATTATCCTAACTAAGTACATAAAATGAATAAATAACGTTTTGGTTTAAACTTCACAAAAATCCTACGACGTAATTGTACTGGAATGTTTTAAGATATGGCAAGAGTGGAGATTATTATGTAATGCTATAGATTCTTCATGCAGCAGTTTCTTGTTGGACCAGCGCTAGGGTCGCCTCGATGATGAGGTTGAAGTCCAGTTCATTGAGGCTCGCTTTGGCAGTCAGGAGGTCCAGGAATGTGTCAAGCGGCGATAATCGCTCGCCAGACGGCAGTGCTGCTATTCCTGCAAATGAAACATTACGTTTTACTTTCAACATCTTAGTTGGATGACTGAGCCTTTCTGCCACAGGAAGGCATTTCTGCAGAAGACTAAGGATCAATATCTTCTTGACCGGCAATAAAAACCCAACCAGTGTAGGTCACGTTTAGTTGTCATTAGACACGCAACGAAATCAGAAGTATATAGGAGGAGTTCGAAGTTGCTGGATGCGGTCACAGGACCAGTTGTGGAAATCTTTGGGAGAAGCCTCTGTCCTGTTGGGCGAAACAGTTCCTGCGCGTTCGGCATTGTCGCGAGTGCGCAGTCGCCTGCTATCTACACTAGATGTAACAAGCGCCCCGTCTGTAAATACGCCGTTTATTCGCTTACTAACCAGTGTGAGCAGCTTGCCTCGCACGCGCAGGATCCCTGGCAGCGGGCGCTCCCCCACTAAGCAACGTAGCGGCATGGTCTCGCGCGCGCAGTACTAAAGCGGCGCGATGCGGCCAGGCGCCGAGTACTCAACCCTCGCCGGCCAACTGTACTAGACGTAGCTTGTTGTTATCGTCTTCACTGTTCACTCGCTAAGTCTAAGAAAACGCCAAGTGTACTAACCGGTGTGCGCAGCCTGCCTCGCACGCGCAGGTTCCCTCGCAGCGGTTGCTCCAGCACTAAGCAGCGTGGTGGCGTGATCTCGCGCGCGCAATACGAGGGCGGCGCGATGCGGCCCTCGCCTGCCAACTATACTAGGCGCAGCTTGTTGTTCACGGAGTTCTGTCTTCTTTAGCTAGAAAGGACCCGATACGTCTACAAAAAAGCCAAGTGTACTGACCAGTATGAGCGGCTTGCCTCGCACGCGCAGGATCCCTGGCAGCGGGTGCTCCTCCACTCAGCAGCGTAGCGGCATGGTCCCTTGCGCGTAACACGAGGGCAGCGCGATGAGGCCAGGCGCCGAGAGCGCGGCGCGCGCGGCCCTCGCCCGCTAACTGCACTAGGCGCAGCTTGTTGTTCACGGAGTTCTGTCTTCTTTAGCTAGAAAGGACCCGATACGTCTACAAAACCGCCAAGTGTACTAACCAGTATGAGCGGCCTGTCTCGCACGAGCAGGGTCCCTCGCAGCGGGCGCTCCTCCACTAAGCAGCGTAGCGGCATGGTCCCTTGCGCGTAACACGAGGGCAGCGCGATGAGGCCATGCGCCGAGAGCGCGGCGCGCGCGGCCCTCGCCCGCTAATTGCACTAGGCGCAGCTTGTTGTTCACGGAGTTTTTGCTGTCGTCGTCTTTGGCTGGAATAGAGACAAAAGATATAGCTTTAGCATCGCAGAAAAAACCGTAGAAATTCATCATCATCATCTCAGCCATAGGACGCCCACTGCTGAACATAGGCCTCCCCCAATGCTTTCCATGTTGCCCGGTTGGTAGCGGCCTGCGTCCAGCGCCGTAAGCGAACTAAAGTCGCTAACATAGCCCGACGGATTAGCAAGCTCAAGTGGCAATGGGCAGGGCACATAGTACTCAAAACTGACGGCCGATGGGGCAGCAAGGTTCTGGAGTGGAGGCCGCGTACCGGAAAACGCAGCGTGAGACGACCACTCACAAGGTGAACCGACGACATCACGTAGAAATTCAATCAGTAATAAATTTAGCGTATACTAGACCTTAGATGTTTAAAAAACTTTTTAACAATCTGAAATAGTTAAGCCATCCTACCCTTATAGCTTACGTGAAGAGTGTAGGCCAAATCCTTCATTTTCCTCTGGTAAATTAGATAGGGCTGTGCTGCCCCCGCAGTTAAGAATGGCTCTATGTCGATCATATTTCCTGAACCCCCTTTTGGTTAAATAATACGACATAAAATTAGGATCCTGAACATTAAACAAGAAAGAAATAAAATCTCTTTGACGACCCTCCGAGGTCAGGCCATAAACGTGACACCAAGATAAACACTAAATCAGTTCAAGTTATCAATTCCGAGCAAAGACCTAGTTTGCAATCGACCCAATTATCTAATAGTCCCTCGTCCAACAGGCCTGTGTGTGTCCCACCTCGCACTTACGGACAACACTCAAATGTCCCGCTTGAGAAGTTCTAATTTTCTAATACATGACCTAAACATAAGTAAATAAATCGAAACTGGTACTTACAAGCAATAATAGCCTTCATGACGTCAATTTGCAGCTCGAATACGTTCCGATGCACGTACATGACGAACGCGTGGAAGGGCAGCGTGCGGTAGCCCAGGTACGTGAAGAAAGAACTGAAGCCCTGCGGCAGCGGGAAGGCTAGCGAGTCAGCTGCTAAATAGTACTGCTCGAGCACTTTGAACACTATGAACGCGTGGCTCGGTTCCATCTCGTCACTGGAATGGAGAGGTGTAACTGATAAATTAAACTAATTACTAGAGGCTTCTTTGAATTGGGAAAGTTAAATGATCTTAAAGTACCAAATGGTCTTAAAGGGGTTTCATTTGGGGATTTGACGAATTACAGCAACAATGTTCAGACACGCTAAAAATCGCTTTCGTTAAGCAATAGCCTGTAATACGGATAACGAATCTATCTTGCTCGATCAAGCAAAGAAAGAGATAGTTATTTCAAAATAATTAAACTTGAAGAGGCTTAGAGTTAAAAAGATACGATGCTTTTTGATCGCAAACGATAGATGATTTACTTTATTAAAAGCTGTTTACTTTCACCGTACCTATACAAACAAAGTATCGTAACTCTTCAGATAAAAATCTCTTTTAAAAAATGCGAAAATTCTATGTCTTTCTAAAAATGGATGAAGTTTAATGGGACTTCGATATAGGGAACCCCAACCCCCAAACCGTAAGCTGTGATTCAACCAGTATTTGTGGGAGTGAGGTGGAATGCCGGTGTCAACCATTAAGCCCAATTAAAACACAATTTAAAATGTACACTTAAGTAAATGGCAGAGCTTTGGTATAATCTTTCTAATGTAGATATGAGAATGTTTTCGGTGCAAAAATTAAAACTAATAACCTCCAAAAAGTATTATAAAAATGCGTGTAGATATGAAAGAATATCTGCGTGTAAAAAGCCCAAAAACAAAAACCACAAAAGACAAAACCTGCAAATAAACCAAAAACAACTGAAACCCATAGTAAAACACCAACAGCTAAAACCAAACAAAACGAAAATAAAACCACGACACAAGAAGCGACCAAACACTAGCCCTAAACGTAGTCAAGAGGTTGGCAACGTATTTATATTTATTTAAAAAATATTTATAATATCTCAAAAACTTTACTATAATTGTTTTCTGAAGGACTTGTTATTGGCCCTTGTTTTCAAGTTCCTTGAAAGAATGTTTTTAAGAAAAAAAGTTTCATCCCAGCAGCAGTTCATACATTTACTACTGCTTAGGCTAACAAAGGTGGTTTTTTTCTGCCACTTCTTCTAGGCTAGGCTATCCGATATGTTGCCCCAAATTGGTGTTATGGCAAGCTATATTTGGGACGTGTAAAGGATACTTCTTCTCAGCACTGACCCATTTATTGTCCCGAAGCAGTGGTAGGGTTAATACTGGGCTCGTGTAAGTGCTGAAAAGCCTACTTGCAAAAATAAAAATTCACGTGACATTGGCGGAACAGTGGCGAAAAGGCACAAGTTCATCGCCATGAACAAAAGAAGAAGAAGAAGAAATAAAATGACTTGAGTGAGACGTTGCCAGCATTTGGAATATGTCATTGGTGGCGCTGCAACTAGTTTTTATAAACTAGTTAGACCACTGGTCTAACTAGGTACATTGCTAGAGGGGATTGCCTGTCAGTTCTACTCCTGTCGTTAATTCCTCTATGATAATAATGCAGCTACCCTGGAAATGAAAAAAATAAGAAGATTACTGATGACTAGGCAGCATGGTCTCTGACCTTAGCCTGTTCCAGAAGGAACGAAGGGAATAAAAAAAAAATACGTTGCCAGCCTTATACCACGCGATAAGTACATGAAAGTGAATCCTCTTTGCTGGTTGGAAGCCGGCGTCGCTGCCACCGCGCGGCACAAGGCACGGCACAACGACCGCGACGCGTCCAGCTGCGCCGCCGCCCAGCGCGTGGCCACCGCGTGCACGCCGCTCTCCACGCCGCCCGCGCCCGCGCCCGCGGACCGCATCAGGTGCACGCTTACTTCGCGCAGGTTCTATGCCCGAGGAATAAGGTCGATAATTGATTGCAGCTTTTTAGCTACCAAGGCTAAACAGAGAGCGTCCTATGCCCGAGGAATAAGGTTGATAATTGATTGCTTAAGTAATAAGGGGTCGCCCGAGACGCGTTCAGTTGCGCCGCCTGCGCCCGCGCCCGCGGACCGCATCAGGTGCACGCTCACCTCGCGCAGGTTCTATGCCGTGAGGAATAAGGTCGATAATTGATTGTAGCTAAAGGCTAAGTAATCAGAGTGCGTGCACGCCGCTCTCCCCGAGCAGGTTTTATGCCGCGAGGAATAAGGCTCATAATTGAATGGACATGTAAGACATAGAACGTGTGAACATGACTGCGCGAGATGCTCTCCACGCCGCCCGCGCCCGCGCCCGCGGACCGCATCAGGTGCACGCTCACCTCGCGCAGGTTCTATGCCCGGGGAATAAGGTTCATAATTGATTGTAGCTAAAGTCATTAGAGACCGCCCTTGCCCGCCGTCGACGAGCGTATGTATGAGGTGCACGCTTACTTCGCGCAGGTACTATGCCCGAGGAATAAGGTTCATAATTGCTGGCGTAGGTAGCTTAATCGTGTAAGATGTGTCAAAATACGCGACTGTCCAAGGCTTGGCAACTGCGTACTTCCACACCGCTCTCCACGCCACCCCTGCGGTCGTCATTATCAAGTAGACACTAACCTCGTGCAGGTTCTATGCCGTAAGGAATAAAGTTAACATTATATTGATTGGCTAAGGCCCATAACGTGTGAATATGGAATGCGCGAGATGTTTCCAGTTGTGCGGATTCTCAACGCTCGTTCATCGCGTGCAAGCTTCTCTAAATATTAAGCAACTGCTGTCAAGCGCATTATAGGTGGACGCTCACCTTGCGCAGATTCTAAGCCGCGTGTTACGGTACTATAAATTCAACTTTGTGACATAATTTTAAAGTAATGTAAAGGTAAAGATAAGCCTGCAAGTTAAGTGATGAGGTTGAGTTCAATCCTCGATAATCTAAATTGGAGAAACAGGATAAGTACACATGAAAAAAAAGTTTAAAATCTCAAAATCAAACAACAATAGAACTATCCTCACCGCGGCTAT
This sequence comes from Ostrinia nubilalis, assembly GCF_963855985.1. Lineage (NCBI taxonomy): Eukaryota > Metazoa > Arthropoda > Insecta > Lepidoptera > Crambidae > Ostrinia > Ostrinia nubilalis. Next base: position 2,341,512 of record NC_087088.1, on the reverse strand, counting down.
AACATGCTCCTGTCTACTCGCAGTGCAGACGTCCAGCTCGAAGAACGGCAGCAGGTCCTGCGCCGACGCCGACGCGCGCCGCGCCCACCCGCCCGCGCCCGCGCCGATTGCGCCGCCAGCGCCACTCGGCGACAGCGGCGTACTGCAGCGGGAGACGGCCTCTGGCTGCAAGCATATTGCAAATTCAACATCAATGGTATCATTCCAAAGCAGGCTACAGAAATCAGTGATGAACGCAGTGCGATACGGGCTCTGGCTGTAAGTATATTGCAATCATCATTGAGATGCCAAAGAAAGGCAGCAAGTCCTGCGCCGACACCGACGCGCGCCGCGCCCACCCGCCCGCGCCGCTCGGCGACAGCGGCTTGCTGCAGCGGGAGACGGCCTCTGGCTGCAAGTAACAGAATCGTTCGTTCGTTCGTTTCAGCCAAAAGACGTCCACTGCTGGACAAGAGCCTCCAAGGATTTCCACAAAGGCGTGTTGCACAGTGATACGGGCTCTGGCTGCAAGCAATGAGGGCTATCGTTTTTATACTTAACAGTTGGCGCCCCTGGCGATTGACAGGACCTTACTCTACAGTGGCGTCATCTTGATGAGTGCAAATGCGATAGTCCTCCTACCACTTTCGCGCTCACCAGTTGGTGCCACTGTCTTCGCTACTAGCAAGTGACAGGACCTTACTCTACAGTGGCGCTAACTGGTGAGCGCTAAAACGATAGCCCTCATTGGAAAGTCATCATCATTGAGGTGCCAAAGAATGGCAGCAGGTCCTGCGCCGACGCCGACGCGCGCCGCGCCCACCCGCCCGCGCCCGCGCCTATTGCGCCGCCCGCGCCGCTCGGCGACAGCGGCGTGCTGCAGCGAGAGACGGCCTCTGGCTGCAAGTAATATGTTGACACCACCAATCAATTGACGTACTTTTTAAAACTGTCAAAACGAAACTCTCCCATAGATTTTGTATGGCACTACGAGCAAGTGACGTTACTATTGTCAACTCAATTAAACTACTTTTTTCAATTACAATGCGACCTAAAATCGTAATTTACAGGTAATTTAAAATTAATTAAGTTTTTAAGACCAGAATGAAGTGTATTTTTAGAAAAGTTGTGATTTCGAATTATTGGGGAATGGTGTCAAATTGTCTATTGCAAATTCATCCTCGTTCGTTTCGTTTCAGCCAAAAGACGTCCACTGCTGGACAAGCGCCTCCAAGGATTTCCACAAAGGCGTGTTGCACAGCGATACGGGCTCTGGCTGCAAGCGATCAATTGCAAATACATCATCATTGAGGTGCCAAAGAACGGCAGCAGGTCCTGCGCCGCGCCCATTGCGCCGCCCGCGCCGCTCGGCGGCGTGCTGCAGCGGGAGACGGCCTCTGGCTGCAAATAATTCAAAGCTATTCTAAAGTGGGCTACAGAAATGCTGATATACGTGCTGCACCGCGCCGCGATACGGCGTCTGGCTGCAAGCAACAGACTATTTGACACCATTCCCCAATAATTCGAAATCACAACTTTTTAAAAAGACACTTCTTTCTGTTCTTAAAAGCTTAATTAATTTTACATTACCTGTCGGACCGACCTGTGGTACCGAGTTGGACCGGTCTTTGTGGAAATCCTTGAGGGAGACCTATGTCCAGCAGTGGACGTCTTTCGGCTGTAACGGACGAACGAACGAATATTACCTGTAAATTAAGATTTTTGATTGCATTGTAATTGAAAAAAGTAGTTTGAGTTGACAAAATAATGAACTCACTGCTAGCCAGTGAGATCATTACTGCCATACAAAATCTATGGGAGAGTCTCGTTTTCAGTTTTAAAAAGTACGTCAGTCGATTGGTGGCGGCACATAGGTATTATTGCAAATTCAAGATCAATAGTAGTTCAACGGGTCGCGCCGCCCGCGCCGCTCGGCGACAGCGGCGTGCTGCAGCGGGAGACCGCCTCTGGCTGCAAGTAATGGTAAATTCATCATCATTGAGATGCTTTTTAAAGCGGACTGCAGAAATCAGTGATGCCGATAGCCGTGCTGCTCCACGATACGGCCTCTGGCTGCAAGTAACAGAATCGTTCGTTCGTTTCAGCCAAAAGACGTCCATTGCTGGACAAGGGCCTCCAAGGATTTCCACAAAGGCGTGTTGCACAGCGATACGGGCTCTGGCTGCAAGCAATGAGGGCTATCGTTTTTATACATAACAGTTGGCACCCCTGGCGATTGACAGGACCTTACTCTACAGTGGCGCCATCTTGATGAGTGCAAATGCGATAGTCCTCCTACCACTTTCGCGCTCACCAGTTGGTGCCACTGTCTTCGCTACTAGCAAGTAACAGGACCTTACTCTACAGTGGCGCTAACTGGTGAGCGCTAAAACGATAGCCCTCATTGCAAAGTCATCATCATTAAGATGCTTTTTAAAGCGGGCTACAGAAATCAGTGATGCCGATAGGCGTACTGCACCGCGATACGGCCTCTGGCTGCAAGCAACAGGCTCGTTCGTTTCAGCCGAAAGACGTCCACTTCTGAACAGGAGCCCCAAGGATTTCCACAAAGACCGGTCCTGCGCCGCTCGCATCCAGGCACCTCCCGCGACCTTCACCAGATCGTCAAAACTTTTTAAAAAAGTAGTCGTAAGGTGGTTATGTGATTGCGGTATAGTGCACTGCCCACTCTTCCCGCGGATTTTACCTAGATGATAATTTGTTGAATAACTTGGCAAGGGCGGTGAAAAACGTTATAGTTGGTGTAACGACTTGCGAAAGGTAGCTAATAGACGCTGGATGGATGCGGTAAGTTGAAAACAAACTAAAGTAGTATAAGTCCAGCTGTGGACTGCTATAAGCTGGCTATAATCATTACTCAATAAATTGTGAAATTTCCTTAATATCACTATGTAAACTGCCGTTTATCTTGAAGTACGCTCAATAAAATTAGTGCTTACCTGATAGCAGTGCAGGCTAACACGCAGTTTCTCCAGCACCTGTGCGGGCGCATGCAGCGCGGCCCACACGCGCGTCTACACGTCCTTAGTATACTCACTGACAGTGTAAAGTAGCATCTATAAACTCTACATAAGCTGTAGTTTAACTTGAAGCAATGACCTGGTAGCAGTACAGGCTCACGCGTAGTTTCTCCAGCACTTGAGCGGGCGCAAGGCGCGGCGGCGGCGGCCCACACGCGCGTCCAGACGTCCTCCGTACACTCTCCGACTAGTGTGAAGTAGAATAACAACTACATAGCTTGAAGTACTAAGACTATTGGTACTGACCTGGTAGCAGTGCAGGCTCACACGCAGTTTCTCCAACACTTGCGCGGGCGCAAGACGCGGCGGCGGCGGCGCGTGCAGCGCGGCCCACACGCGTGTCCAAACATCTTCCGCGAACTGCAGCACGCGCTGTCGAGGAGCCAGCACCACGGCCGCGCCGCTCCACAGCTTCTCCTGGCTCACCGACACTACTGTGCTGCCAACCTAGAGAAATATAAAAAATAAATCATGATCTTCATTTGTTTTTATGACTGCTGAAGCCGGCATCACAAGTTGGCTCTAACGTTGGTCCCATTCGTCCTATGTGTGAATTTAGAAATTAGTAGTATTGGCTCCAACGTTATGATAAGCTATTTTCTAGATTTGCACGCTAGACGAGGAATGTTGGGATCAACTTTGGGGCTAACGTGTGGATGTCTCCACAACACAACACTATTGGTCAACATAATGAGATCTTTTAGATGTTTCAACACTTTAAGATTTCGTACCCAGTTGTCAAGACAAAGACAAATGGAGGATTACCAGAGGCAATATTTTTGTAACTCTGGATATATTAAATTAAAAAAAAAACATTATTATTATTATAATAACAAGAAAAACGGACCTTGACGTCGGCGAAGTTGGCGTGCAGCGTGTAAGGCAGCATACGCATGAGTGGCAGAGCAGACGCGGGCAGCGTGCGCCGCGTGAGCGCGAAGGCGCCGGCTACAAGGAACTCTTGTAACACGCGCTCTAAGCCCGGACCCACGCGTTGGTTCACACACAACAATAGTCAGCTGCTAGGAACACAGTCACACAGTAACGAACCTTGACGTCAGCGAAGTTGGCGTGCAGCGTATAAGGCAGCATGCGCATGAGCGGCAGCGCGGACGCGGGCAGCGTGCGCCGCGTGAGCGCGAAGACGCCGGCTACAAGGAACTCTTGTAACACGCGCTCCAAGCCCGGACCAATGCGCTGGTTCACACACAACAATAGTCAGCTGCTATGAACACAGTCACACAGTAACAAACCTTGACGTCAGCGAAGTTGGCGTGCAGCGTGTAAGGCAGCATGCGCATGAGCGGCAAAGCAGACGCGGGCAGCGTGCGCCGCGTGAGCGCGAAGGCGCCGGCTACCAGAAACTCTTGCACTACGCGCTCTAAGCCTGGGCCCACGCATTGGTTCACACACAACAATAGTCAGCTGCTAGGAACACAGTCACACAGTAACGAACCTTGACGTCGGCGAAGTTGGCGTGCAGCGTGTAAGGCAGCATGCGCATGAGCGGTAGCGCGGACGCAGGTAGCGTGCGCCGCGTGAGCGCGAAGGCACCGGCTACAAGGAACTCTTGTAACACGCGCTCCAAGCTCCGACTAATGTGCTGGTTCACACACAACCCTAGTCAGCTGCTAGGAACACAGTCACACAGTAACGAACCTTGACGTCAGCGAAGTTGGCGTGCAGCGTGTAAGGCAGCATGCGCATGAGCGGCAGAGCAGACGCGGGCAGCGTGAGCGCGAAGGCGCCGGCTACAAGGAACTCTTGCACTACGCGCTCTAAGCCTGGGCCCACGCGTTGGTTCACACACAACAATAGTCAGCTGCTAGGAACACAGTCACACAGTCACAAACCTTGATGTCGGCGAAGTTGGCGTGCAGCGTGTAAGGCAGCATACGCATGAGTGGCAGCGCAGACGCGGGCAGCGTGAGCGCGAAGGCGCCGGCTACAAGGAACTCTTGTTAAAGATAGCATTCGGATCAAGACGACCGCGACGCGAGACCGCGACTCGAGACCACGACCGGCGACCGGTCGCAGGTCGCAGGGCGACAGCTACTTACGAATCTTCGCGACACGAGTCGTGCGACCCATACGAAACTCAGTATGTTTGCAGTTAAAGTAAAATAGTACCTATCTGTAAACAATAAAAATAAGTACCTTTTCTAATAAAAATATGTATCATTTGAACTTACTTGTTTTATTTAATGCTTTTCCAATTTTTTCCCAAATATTGTCTATCTTTAAAAGCTTGAAGTCTCGTATCGAATACAGGTGCGTTTTTACTTACTAATTCTATTAAAATTTCGTCTTCGTGCGAAGAAAACACGGCCATTTTGCATCTGTCGCGCCACGGCACTGCCTTGTGAGCGACCGAGTCGCGCGACGCAAGTAGCCGGCAGGCCACGCCCACTCGTCGCGCGACTCGGTCGCTTGCATCCGTCAGCACTTCCTATTAAGGCTTGGTATTTCTGCTAAAGTAGGTATTTCGCGCTGTCAAAATCTGCGCGCGCAATAATTCGCCGAAGACAGCGCGCCAAAGAGCTCTCGCGGCTACACAGTATAGAAATACGCAGTTGGTTAGGTTAGGTTGACTTCCTTCCGTTCAAGCGTCACACTCACAGCACTTTCTAATACAAATCATATCCAAGTGATACAAATTAAAACAACTTTCAAAATTTTTGGGAATATATTTTAGAATCGAATAAATTTTAATATAGAATATAACTGCCAAAGTAAACACGGTTCAAAGAGGCGTGGCGTCACCCGACCTTCCGGAAGTTCCGCGCCGGCTAAAAGAATTTCAAGATTACGTCACCCGACCTATCGGTAGATCCTCGGGAGCTTGAGCGATTGGAAAAACATTTTATGATCAGTTACTCGTAGTAGCGATTATTTAGAGCTTGGATAATAAATTATAGTTGTTGCAATTCACAAAGCTTTGCATGTGGTTAATTACATTAATCAGTACACGCATCAATTTTGTTCAGTCTTTTTGTTTATTAATAAATAAAAATATCATACTAAAATTGCATACATTTTTGTTTGTATTGGTCTGGGTGTTTTCTTTCCATAATTTATGTATAACGTATGTACGGGGCTCTGTATCGAAAATCACTATGAGCAATAAGCATCACACACGGTTACCTGGAGTGCATTACCGCAGCAAAAAGCTTGCCATCTTAAATGAACGGTATAATATCGAGGTTTCGTCAGTACAGTTGCGAACAAAGGTGTTTGTGTAGTGTAGTTGAGTTGAGAGGTCAGATTATTGAAATAATAAAACGAACATTTTATTTTTTAAATACAGTTTAAAAATAATTTACATTACAGATAACAATGAGAGGATGACATTGCAAGGTGGTGCCAGTCCAGTCTTAAATCCGTTGATATATGCTGCATCTGACATGTTTTTGGCTAAAAGATTCTTCTATCTTGCAGTTTAGACTTTTATTACAGACCTCAGACAGTATTTTTGGAAAACTTTTACGCATGGTGGAGGAAGAGACGCTCTAGAGACTCAAGTCTAGAAGGAGTCATATGAACTCCAAGTTTTAAATCCGTTGACATCTGCTGCATCTGCCATCTTTTTGGCTAGAAGATTCTTCTATCTTGCAGCTTAGACCTTTAGCTACAGACCTTAGACAGTATTTTTCAAACATTCTTACGCACGGTGGAGGAAGGGACGCTCTAGACACTCAAGTCTACAAGGAGTCACATGAACTCCAGTTTTAAATCCGTTGACATCTGCTGCATCTGCCATCTTTTTGGCTAGAAGATTCTTCTATCCTACAGCTTAGACCTTTAGCTACAGACCTTAGACAGTATTTTTTATTATTTATTTGTGTCAGTGTGCTCTTCTAAAGAGTGTAAGACGATTGTATGTAGGTACTATTAAAATGTAATTTTAACTCATTGGTTTTGTCTCATATTTGAGGAATGTACTATGTATCATGAGTAGAGTCTTCGTTTAAAAGGATGCGAACGATTTAAATTTCAATAGGTAGACAAAATTGATAATTTTTAATTATCAAAAATTTAAGCTTTCTCCAGTAACACTGATATTATTATACTGTGACTCATCAAAGTCATCATTGTCAAAAATATTGACAAATCGCGAACTGTCACGGCCAAAAAACTGACACGCGTCCATCCTCCGTAAGCGCCACCGCGCGACTGATTGAGATTGTCCAAGCCGTCATGGACGATTTTTTCCACATTTTTTAACATAGTAACTAAATAAGACGCAATATAAAAATTTCATCCGTTAAAAGCCCTCAAGTTATTTCTGAACTTTAGTTTAGTAAAAGATATAGAATCTCAAATCGCTTATTTTAAAAATAAAACCATAAATAGAAAACGAATAGAGGTAACTTTGGGAATTTATTCTATCGAGTCAACTTCATCAAATCGTGTTTCCATCCGTTAATAGCCCTAGAAAATATCCTCAACTATGCCCAATAAAAATCTTAGCCTTTAATTTTACTGTTTAGTACCTCAAAAATGAAAAATGAAAACCTCATTTTCGCCATTTTCTCTGCTACCCGGCCTTAATTCATATAAAGCAGTGGGTCGCGGTCGCCGGTCGCGGTCTCGAGTCGCGGTCTCGCGTCGCGGTCGTCTTGATCCGAATGCTACCTTAACACGCGCTCCAAGCCCCGACCAATGCGTTGGTTCACACACAACCCTAGTCAGCTGCTAGGGACACATTCACACAGTAACGAACCTTGACGTCGGCGAAGTTGGCGTGCAGCGTGTAAGGCAGCATACGCATGAGCGGCAGCGCGGACGCGGGCAGCGTGCGCCGCGTGAGCGCGAAGGCACCGGCTACCAGGAACTCTTGCAGCACGCGCTCTAAGCCCGGGCCCACACACTGGCTCACATACAACCCTAGTCAGCTGCTAGGAACACAGTCACACAGTAACAAACCTTGACGTCGGCGAAGTTGGCGTGCAGCGTGTAAGGCAGCATGCGCATGAGCGGCAGCGCGGACGCGGGCAGCGTGCGGCGCGTGAGCGCGAAGGCGCCGGCTACAAGGAACTCTTGTAATACGCGCTCCAAGCCCGGACCAATGCGTTGGTTCACATACAACCCTAGTCAGCTGCTAGGAACAAATTCACACAGTAACGAACCTTGACGTCAGCGAAGTTGGCGTGCAGCGTGTAAGGCAGCATGCGCATGAGTGGCAGCGCGGACGCGGGCAGCGTGCGCCGCGTGAGCGCGAAGGCGCCGGCTACAAGGAACTCTTGTAACACGCGCTCTAAGCCCGGGCCCACGCGTTGGTTCACACACAACAATAGTCAGCTGCTAGGAACACAGTCACACCGTAACGAACCTTGACGTCAGCGAAGTTGGCGTGCAGCGTGTAAGGCAGCATACGCATGAGTGGTAGAGCAGACGCGGGCAGCGTGCGCCGCGTGAGCGCGAAGGCACCGGCGACCAGGAACTCTTGTAACACGCGCTCCAAACCCGGACCCACGCGTTGGTTCACGCACATCCACGAGATCAGCTGGCAACAACAATATTATGAATAAGATACCAGATTGATTACCTTCTCTTCCCACACCACTACAACGATATATTAACAATCCCACCTCTCGTTCACACTGCTACAACTCCTGTATAGCCAAGACCTACAGCATAACTGCCCACCAAAACTCCCAACCAATGAAGGCCAAGTTTGTCTACCGAGAGGCGATTGTCACGGAGAAAGATATCATAAGGACCCGCAACGAAATAAGTCAGAACAAAATTGGATTGACAATCTCATACTCGTAGTCTAATCTGAGGGTTGTCGCACAGTACCTCGCCACACTCTTGTCGACAGTGTGCCAAATATGTATTTTGATATTTTACCAAATAATTTTAAATAAACTTTTAATTTGACTTTCTTACAATAAAATTTAATAAAATAGCTATAATTTGTTACATCCTAGAAAAACAAATACACATATTTAAAAATCTATCTAGAAATGAAACATACCTCTTCAGCCAATTCAAAGTTGCCCTCATGCAGGATCAAATAATGCATGATCGCCAGCTTATTCTCAACCACCGTGGCACTCTTGAACGTGGCTGCTAAGTCCTTCTCCTGGACAGTCATGGTGACCACGTCCAGCGTCTTCAGATCCACCATAGCATGGGGTCCCCAGCCCAGCAGGGGTCCAAGGGATGGGCCGCCTTCTGTCTCTTCTAAGGGAAGCACGATGTGGCAGCATGGCTCGTGGTACAGACTGATGTCGATTAGATGGGTGAACAGCATTGGGATGTTGACTAGGAGGTGGTTATCTGTCAAAAAATATATTTCTGTAGAATCTTATAAAATCTTATACTTAAATTACAGCAATGCTAATCGCTACTGTCGTTGACATAATTCGCAATCAGTTTACGCAAATGCTCGTTTTCACCATCAATCCCTAATTTTAAATTGACCCCTATGGTAACACATAACAGGCATTTTATTTTCATAGGGGTCACTTAAAATTTAGGGATAGATGGTGAAAACGGACATTAGTCACTCAGTATTGTTTACGTACTTTAGGGTCTATGCTGGCATCTCGCTTGAGTTGAGATGGATAGCAAGATTCGAAAATTCGGTTAAGTTTTTCGGAGCAGTCCAAGGGTCAGTCAACGTTATAGAGTACGCAAATTTGACCCCAGAGTCCCAGAGTCTTTAAGGTTAGCGCTATCTTCCAACACTAGGGATGGATGGACTCACCAGCGTAAAGAGTGTACGAAGGCCGCAGCGACTTGGCCCGCGCCCAGGGGAGGTCGGGCACGACACTATGCACCACGCAGCCGTGTTGCAGCAACGTTATTGAGTACGCGAAGTTGACTCCAGAGTCTTTGAGATCAGCGCTGTCTTCCAGCACCAAGGATGTCGTGGAGTCGTCTAGTGGCTAGAATAAAAATATATTTTTACGCTGAATTGCAGCTTCTTATTTTAGCCGTGATTATTACCAAAACTGGTGTTTTTTGTATGGAATTTGACATACTTTTAACGTTCGTTAAAGTTAAAGTAAGATGGTGCAGCCCAGCCTTATGCTTCAACCACACCAACGCATGCAGATCGCCTCCTCCTCCACCTAGCCGGCGCGATCAAAGGCCAATGACAAGTCGCGTGAACTGTCATAGGTCGCACGACCTGTCATCGGCTTTTGATCGCGCCGGCGATGGCGATCTGCACACGTTGATGTCGTTGAAGCTTTAGAGTACAATGAAAGAGACAATAGCCCGACTGTATTCACAACCTGTATTACTCCTGGTTCAAACAGCCGCGTGATTTCTTGGTGGTTATCATTGGTGAGGCAATGAGGCGGTAAGCGTGCGGTTACGGTTTGATGCAAATATTCGAGAACTGCAGCCAGCACCGCGCGATTATCGCTGTGTCTGAACCAGGCCTTCGTACAAGTCTTGGTAAACCTGTAATATAGTGTTCCACAACGGGTGTACCGTGGTCATTAAATAATGTTCCTCAGAAAAATAAGTTTATCTTAGGTAAGGGTAAGTAGGCAGGCCTCCTACTAGGTGGACCGACGATCTGGTAAAGGTCGCGGGAAGAGCCTGGATGCGGGCAGCGCAGGACCGTGAATTGTGGAAAACCTTGGAGGATGCCTTTGTCCAGCAGTGGACGTCATTTGGCTGAAACGAACGAACGAACGAAGGGTAAGTAGGTAAGGGTAAGACTAAAAAAGGTAATTACTTAAAAATTGACTTTTCATGTGTGGTGTACGCAAAAAGTTTCGTTTTCCTAGATGTACCTTGAAGACAAAGTTAGCGGAACACTGCTGTAATAGATAGTCTAGTGCCCTTTTTCATCATCAATTCCTAATTTTTAAGCAACCCCTATGAAAACAAAATTCCTGTTATGTGCACTTAAAAATTTGGAATTGATGGTGAAAACGAGCTCTCTCACCTTATACAGGTAGTGGTGGCATATGCACAGCACGCCGCGCTGGTCGCACAGTATCTGCAGGTCGAGGCTGCAGTCGTGCACGCGCAGCGGGACGGGATCGTCTTCGTACGCGCCGCACGCCGCGCCCTCACTCGAGCTCGGCACGTGCGGCAGGCTCAGGGGAATATTCAGCTAAAAACAATAGACATAGGGCTCAAAATAGAGTGACCATTGGCCAGCTAAAAACATAGGCTCAGATCACAAAATAGGGTTGGCCCTCTAGCATAGGACTCAAAATTGGATGAACCTTCGTAAGCGCCGCACGCCGCGCTCTCGCTCGAGCTCGGCACGTGGGGGAGACTCAAGGGAATGTTCAGCTAAAAACAATAGGCATAGGGCTCAAAATAGAGTGACCATTGGCCAGCTAAAAATATAGGCACAGGTCACAAAATAGGGTTGGCCCTCTAGCATAGGACTAAAATTTGTATGAACCTTCGTAAGCGCCGCACGCCGCGCCCTCGCTCGAGCTTGGCACGTGCGGCAGGCTCAGGGGAATGTTCAGCTAAAAACAATAGGCATAGGGCTCAAAATAGTGACCATTGGCCAGCTAAAAACTTAGGCTCAGATCACAAAATAGGGTTGGCCCTCTGGCATAGAGATCAAAATTGGATGAACCTTCGTAAGCGCCGCAGGCCGCGCCCTCGCTCGAGCTCGGCACGTGCGGCAGGCTCAGGGGAATGTTCAGCTAAAAACAATAGGCATAGGGCTCAAAATAGAATGTGCAGTTCATGGACCGGAGGCTCAAGGGAATATTCAACTAAAAACAATAGGCTTAAGGATCAAAATTGGATGAACCTTCGTAAGCGCCGCACGCCGCGCCCTCGCTCGAGCTCGGCACGTGGGGGAGACTCAAGGGAATGTTCAGCTAAAAACTATAGGCATAGTGATCAAAATAGAATGTGCAGTTCATGGACGGGAGGCTGGAAGGAATGTCAAGCTAAAAACAATAGGCATAGGGCTCAAAATATGTTTCATATAAAATATTAGTTGTTTAGGGGACACCCTAAGATAAGATATTAATAAGTTAATTTTAAAAATAAATGTAAATGAAATTAAAATAGTTCTAATACATACAACAGTCTCATGTGGCAAATCAGCATGAAATTGCAATGCTGACAGAGTTGGAGTCATTTCTGATGGTGACTTCACTTCTTCGCCCTCAGCAAAGCTCTGGGAAGGCTGTCGGTAGTGGATGTAGTAGAGAACCTGTGAATATTAGCACAGAAAATAAAGTTAGGATAAATAATAAATGTATTACAATTTGCAGAAGTACCAAATTTATTTTCTGTTTCTGTGCCAGCTGAAGTGAAAATTTTAGTAACAAAGTAATTGAATTCTAAACAAATCCTTTTTAATAATAATACCACAAAAACATCATCAAGGATTGTAGATAATTATCTAACATGTCTGTATAGTTCTTGAAGTATTAGTTACCTGATTAACACAATCCCACTGTGCCCAAGAAAAAACCTTGACAATCTTCTCAGGTTCTGTATAAATGCCATCAAAACCCCACTTTTCTGTGCCATCATCACATTCATTCAGGAACATTGGGCTCCGGTAAATCTTAATACCTTTAAGAAAATACAAATTTATAGTAGAATTTATTTATTTATTTAAACTTTTAGCACACATACATACAATGCACTGTGGTGGACTTAATGCTCGATGGTATGGACTGGCAGAGAGTCAACCACAAATTAATCATGTAATATGAAGAATAACTAGAGAATATAAAATACTTACATTCAAGATGTTTGAATAACAGAAATCTATCATTTCTAATGCCCGGGCTGTATTTATTGCTTTTCCCATACACATACTGGACCATAATCTGTTTAGTAGAGCTCTCCTCGACTTCTACTGGTACTCTATCTTTTTCATTCAAGAGACAAATCAAATATGGGCAGTACAATGGTTCCTTGATGTCATTGTCATCCTCAGGCAATAACTTGACCACATAAACCAACAAGCTTCGAGTAGCATTCACTGACGCCTGCACGATATTCAGTTTCTCATCGAACATATGAAGAACACTCAATGTTTTGGTTTTGTTTGTATACACGCCGATGTTCAATACTTCTTTATCGTGGTTATCTTTAGAGATCCATGTCAACACTTGAGATCCATCCTGCTCCTGCCCTAATAACCGCCACTCGTGTGCAGTTACTTCTGTAAAGAGGTTTCAGCATCCTTAGCAAATCAGAAACATATTAAAACAGAAAGGACATTGCTAAATCATAGTACCTACCTTCCTCAGACTGGGCCTGAAGCACTCCGCACAATTTGACCGCAATATTTTGTGCAGCCATCTCGATTTATCATAAATAGGTCAGATTCACCTGTTATTGTAACATATTCTTGCAATCTTACTACTCCGCCACGTTATCAATACAGAAATAGCGCACCTTTATTGACTTTTCTCGCTCAATTTTCTATCAGCTGGCGCCCAGCTGTAGTATGACATGAAGTTAGCAATTTCATGTTGACCAACATCAAGATTCTAATTTCAGCTACCAACGCCATCAATATGGCGCTACCGTTAAAAATTTACCAATCACAAGCGAGCATTGAATTTGCGTAAAAAATTCGTTATACGGAAAGGTATTGTAAAAATATTTTATTAATTTATGAATTATTACTATTTCCACTTAAAAAGCTTTGACCTGAGTCAATTTCATTTTTTCATTGCAGTACAATAACTTTACAATATTTCCTTCATTATAAATCACAAATAGAGTCTTAAGCGCGTAATAAATTAAAATCTTGTAAAGTTTTAGCTATCACGTTTGTGTTTTTTGATCATTTTGATTAATAGAAATTCATAGGCATCAATGTTCCTATAAATAGCCTGAAAACTATTTCTGCGTGAATTGAAACATTATGACAAGTGACATTTCATTTCAGTAGAAAATAACACTGAATATAGCCACTAGTCCACTTGCTGAGAACCGAAGTTTTACCGCGACATTTTCGCGCGGAAAGCCGGGCGTTATCGAGCCGTGAAAAGCTGAAAAGAGATGTGTAACTTGAAATAATTACCATTTGTGTAATCTTCTTACTAATCCTTAGTGTTGATGAAAGTGTGTGTGCTAAAAATATTGTAAAATTTGCATGATACGGGGCTCAAGTCGTTATCCCATATTATCTAGTGCTCAAGGAAATTTTGCATTGTGGAATTTGTTATATTTTTTGAATGACCAGGTATGTTCGAGTGTAATATTTTACATATTTAGGATATAATGCATCTTCTGTCGGATAATAATTCGTTTAAATTTTTATTCTTTACTAATAATTTAGGTTATAAAGCTCAGGGGGGCGATAAGCCAAGCCAATTAGATGATCAACGGTTATGACCTTATTACAGCTAGAATATCGTACAAAAGTGCTCTATTTCAATTTGAGATTAGTATTGTGAATGTGTCATGTCATCTATGTGCTATTTTTATCAATATCCAAAAGTGGATGGGGCGAGAAACCCAAGCTATCGACGTGTCTAATGGCGCTGACGGAGGATTTCGCGCGCGATTGTGACGGATTCGTGGCATTTTTATAGACAGCTGATTAGCTAAATGTTACATTTTTACGCAATCAATGGGTTCTTTAGTTATTCTAGTGAACATTGAATGCAATAAATAGTCGATTTTATCATTATTTCGTGTCTAAAAGTGCTCAAGAAAAAAATCTCCCGCCAATCAGCAGGGGGCACGCTGAAGGTTTACACCATTGCCAGAGCGACTGAAACGCAAATTTAGCATGTTATGTGGCACTTATGGGTGCCTATTGGATCTAAAATTATACTAGATAAACTCAGTTATTGAAAAAATTCGGATTTGTGCTCTCAATACAGTTGTCAAGTGACATAACCCTATTTGCAATGTGAACAAGACATGCGGTTATTTTAGGTCATTAATCCTTATTTTGCAAATGATTTACGGCTATTATGAGGACAGAAATATAATGTGCAATATGTTTTAGGCACAGGAGATAGAGTGCCAGCGTTTTTGTCCCACCTACAATGGCACAAACTGGGTATGTTTACCAGCTGATGCTTACACACGTTTGCTTGACGACCTTGATAAGTATTGTTTACACAGTCATGTCACCAATTGTTTGCAGTTCTTCCAGTGAAGACAATGAGAGACGTATGAACTTGAAACGTAAAAGGAACTCCTGTGACGATGAGGTTTGTATCCTTTCATCAAAGTCTAAGCTGCCCTAAGTTATTCCTCTATACTCATGCCTCTAACTCTAATTTTAGGTTGAAAATATGCCTCCGGCGAAAATGTCGTCGAAATTAGAAGAAGAACTGTATGACCAACCAGCACACAATGTTGTTGTGGAATCCTCATCCTGTTCCAGCGATGACGAAGGATATGGAAACCTAGAACAGCCTAGGAGTGTTTATACTGACTTAGACTTTAACGCTGACAGTTTGTTGAGCCCACAAAGCATACCTGAATTGCCCAATTGTGTGTTGAGTCCATTAGAAAATGTTGCTAGAGGAGAGTCCACTCCTCATTCAAACAAGAGACATAGGTAAGTTTTACTTGACCTGTAGTTTAGCTCCTGCACAGCAATAACTTATTCTACTGCCCAACTCTACATGTGCTTGAATATTACAATAATACCCTTCTAATTTCCGAATAAAGTAACTAATTCACTCCTGTCCTTGTCCGTTAGGAATGAAATATACCAGAACTACAATTCCAGTACAAATAAATCTGAGTACTCCCTGCTGCCCAAACGCAAATGTCCCCTGCCCGGGCTGTCCTGGGCCGACCCCTCAGATGTATGGAACAGCATGTGTGAGTGTGATGCCCGCTCCAAGACCAAGAAGAGCCCCAACATGTTTGACAGGCACCCTAATCTGCAGCCACGCATGAGGGCCATCCTTCTGGACTGGCTCAATGAGGTAAGCTTCCATGTTTTGATGTTTTGTTCTTGAGTATACTATCTGATGCTCCTTAAGTTTTCATTGATATAAATATTAATTACACCTATTAAAAAATAGACAGCTTTACAGCAATAAATAAAAAATGCATATTTAAATAGTTTATTGATATTTTAAGAACATGAGTCATAATATAAAATTGTTTTTACATGCTGCACTTGAAGTCCTAGGTGAAGGTAAGTGACATTCAAGCTAATGTAGCAGAATTACACCTAACATTAATAGCACGAAATTTTGCAGATACAGCACTTTTTCACAGATGGATTTACATGTAGTAATGATGTAATAGGAGGTTCATTGACCTCTTTTTTACAGTGTTCAATGACCTCTCCAGAACCAACGTGTTTCATTCTGCACTATCCTTAATAGCTACCTTTTTGTAGATTTTAGTTTGATAACTTACTTTTAATTAACATGCAAATATTGTTTTAATACTTGTGTTGTTACCCAAAAATAATTAAGCTATATTTCTGCTGCTAATGACTATTTTTAAACTGTCTAGTCCACATGTTTGTATGTACTTTGCATTGCCTAAGCATTAGGAGGTCAATATGTTATGTGAGTTAGTAATTTAATGATTTTATTGTTACAAATTAGACTTTGATGACGTCTGAACAAAAAATAGATTAGTAGGTAATAGATGCGTGATAAACGCACTGTGCCTATCGTGACAATGTCTCGCGGAGTCGGAAGTAAAGTCTTGTAGTCTGGACAGTTTAGGTAAAGTGGCGAGCTGCCTCAAGCGACCGTTATTTTTAGGTCGTCTTTAGTGCTGGCGATTTTTATTCACGACTCCATGCTCGCGTAACCTCTTCGGGCCTCAGTGCTTTATTGATTTGAATACATTCTGATAACTATTCACGAACCGCCCCGAACCCGACCGACTGCGTAATGTCTGCTGTTTTCGGCTACAGTCTTACTAATATGAAGGTCGTATGTTTGAAGAAATTCAGAATATTTTAACAGAAATTAAGAATTGTCTGCTAATGGATCGGAATATTTAATATAATAGAAAGCTACACGATTCCCGACTGAGTCATGCTATCGTTATCTTATGTGGGAAAATAGTCTAGTTAAGCTTTGGTGGTATTTTGCAAACTTTGCGTCATTACGTTATTTCATAAATTAATAAATGGGTTGAGCTTTTAGTAATTAAGGCCATTGTACGTTGACGACTTAATCATTTCTTAATTGAAAGTGTTCAATTCCTAATTATCTTATTTAACAAAAGGTTTCTTTCTCACAAGTTAATTGCTACGATTTTTGTTTAATGCACATTACGATAATATCGTACAAGTGCTTAATTACTAGGAAAGTAGGCAAAATAAACTTATTTGTACAACCCTATAAACGCGGTTCTATTTACGTAACAATAATATCTTGGTAACGAAAAGGAGTAACTTATGCCCTATTAAACCATCTGTGGTGTTGCTCATCGATCGTGTACTTTTTCCCGGTTGTTTCCTAATGATTAACATCCTCATCCATGCCAAAAACTGATATGATTTTTATAATTTATTTATAGTTATCAAAAGCAAGGGGAAAATTCAGAATACCTCTGCTGAAGTTCATTTGTTGATCACGAGTTACCGTTACATTGTTGGGAGGATGAACCGGCGTTTTTGTTCAGCCACAAAAAGTACCTTAGTAAAGAGCGATCGTGCTTTGACTGTTTCGGTATGTGCATGTTACTCGGAATTAATTATCAAGACAAATTGTTCAATAACGACTTTAAGAAGGCGAAAATAAATACCAATTTCTATTTATTCTGAGATCTCAGACACTAAAATTACTTTTCAGTCTAGCTCTTAGACTAAATATAACAAGTCAAGGTCTGAAGCATACCTGGCTTTTCATTCATCTAACTCCAAAATAATCGCAATAAAAACACGGAGAACTGTATTACATTACAAGGAAATATTTCTCGAATGAATAGTATAATGTATTCAAATACATAAAGTTACAGCTTTGTCTATCATCTCGCTGGTCTACGTTAGAACTACGAATAGCAAAATATGCATGTCATCATCGATCAATGATTTTGAGTATTGAATAATACATGAAAGTAACCACCTCCTCTTCGAACCGGGATGCATATTTTGACTGGCACGCAAAGATGACGGGGCAACAAGCAATTCGCCTATTTAGTTGTTAGGTAGGTCCTTGTGGCAGTCAGTATTCGAAAATACTGAGTGCAAATCTAGTTAGAATCAAACCTATCTCCAATAAAATAACGCTTGATACGACAACGTCGACAACAGACTGTTTCTGAGAACTAGGTCGGTAGCAGATTTTGTCACACAAAAGTCTTCAGAACCTATTCGAACCAAGCGAGCGATAGCTTTGTGTGTCTGTCAGGACATGAAGCAAGAGCCATTAAATAGATCGCCATTTCACCAATACGTTAATCAAGGGATGTTAAAATTCCGAAAGTGTTGCCAGTGCCACAAATCTAATGAAGCGTTTTCCCGTGTTAATCAATTAATTAAATGATTTATTTGTTGCCCGCTCATCTGTCTTCACGATACCATTAAATCGGCCAGCTCAGTCGTGTGTCTTTCAATTTCACTTCTCGTAATGATCACGATACTCTGAATAAGGGACACGACGGTGAAAGATGTTTGCGAATTTCTAAGTAAAAAGTTGGTACAGATTCTATACCCCGCTTATGAGCTTGTAAATAACATTGTGCATGTTTTTCGCTACTACATACAATAAATAATTTTCAGGTCATTTACACCTTATAAAGTCACCTTACACAAGGTTACCTATTTACTACGCGCTATGTTACATACGCGTACATTCAAAATTACCGTAACAAAAGTAAAAATAAAGAGGAATAAAGGTTATCAGTTGTATAAATGCATGCCGAAAATATTCAGACGTATGCGGGCTTGGTAGTTTTAATATTAAAATGCATACATTTTGCCGTATGTGGCGCCTGTGGAGTGGGTGCAGCGTCGATAGGATACGATCATACGAATGCTTCACCCTAGAATGTCTCGGCTGATGCATTTTATTTCAATATTCACTATCGGCACAGAATAAGTAATAGTACAGGTACAGAAGGATTACTCCGCAAGACGATTTAAATAAATGCGAGTCTTGCTACGACGCGATACAGTGGAATTCAGCTCGCACAGCACTACGTACCTACAATTTTATTCACCTACAAGTTTTGTCTCTTTCTATCGCGTGCCTCTGAACTCTTCTTACGCTGTTAGGGTTGCTGTCTAGTGAAAAAATATTAATCTACTTATTTGTAATGAGGTACGTATGTAGGTAAGTATGCATTCATTATGGAAAACCTTGGGAGAGGCCTTTGTCCAGCAGTGGACGTCATTTGGCTGAAACGAACGAACGCATTCTGAGCAGTAGTCATAGTAGGTTAGGTTCCTATACTATCCTAAGAATTATTGATTACCTACATGGCCAGCATACCTTTCAGCATCTTTGGGAAGCGGAAAAAAAAAGATAAATCCGGTAGATTACTTTTCGAATTTAAACACCCGAACGCCGCACAATATTTCTTTCTCTTTATGTCCATATTTAAATAATACTTCGATCATAGAATTATAATCATACTACAACGCACGCCAGCGTCCTGACGAGTGCGCGCGTGACACTCGACTGATATAATACCCGCCGGCGGGGCGCTTCGCTGTAGGTAATTATCGGATGTACCGCGCGGAGTGAGCCAGGCCTGCTATCGGATGCATTACTTTAGAAACTCGTGGTTATCCTCGCTGAATTTTGAGGGGTTATAATAATCTAACACTAGCACACAATATTTAAAGGTATTCTTGATACTTCAATTTGAATTTTATTTTTATCTATTCCCCTAAAATACATTTCGTAGCTATTTTTGTTCGTCATAATGTGTACTCTACCTGGGAACTCCTTAGTTCCTAGAATTTTACCGAAGTTTTGCTACTGCTATAAAGCAACGTGCTCTGTTCTCTAGGTTGTATCTTTACAAATAATGTACCTAATATCTAACGGTAGCCCTCAACGACAACCCCATTCTTTCCCCTACCAGAGGGTAACGTCTCTACATTATAGCATGCAGCTTGAGCCCTCCTTTCTTATAACAATACGTGCACACTGACCTTAAGTGGCTCACCTTCGCGTATTTGGCCCGTGATAACATTTATAGTCACATACGGTGATTTGGGCGACGTTCTAATACGGAATTCATACTTTGTAATCTTTTTAACGGCTATGTGTATAAAGTTTCGGATTTTATGTACGTTCCTGCATAAAATTTATACGCAGCGCAGCATGCACAACTCTCTCACAGTTATAATTTGATGTCTTTTAAAAAGTAACCTGGTGACTGACTGACGTCTGTATGATCGTTTCCCATTGAGATCGATGTTAGAATATTTTTAGAATCGCCAACAGTTGCCAAAATAATTTAGTATTTTGAGAAAATCATTCTCAATTCTCAAGTATTCGGAAAAGCTACAGGTTAAGCACATGTTATTTTCTTTTTATGATAGAAAACTTCATACTTCTCTTATAAGGAACCTAGATCAAAATTGTCGAGTTATGTCTACCTAGTTACACCTATAAAATACATTCTGCATTTTTGTCGTCATGACGTCGCGTCGTCCTCCGAAACCTCGCTTTGATGACAACGCGGAACTAACGGCAGCGACAAAAGATCCAATTTGTATTGCACAATGACCTCATAGCGTTTGTCTTCGACTATTCTCATCTTTATTAATTGGTCGTCATTATTTGCCCGCTTAGGATAGGAACTCTTGTTATATCCTTGTTGAATCTCCGAATTTCATCTGTTGTTATAATTTTAATTGAAAAACTAAGCTTATTTGTTATCATCGGGAAAACTTACTCAATACATCCCTAATTTATAAATTTTGCATGCCACAACTATGAACAGTTAAAGGGCTGTTGTATATCTATCGATAAACGATAAATATCGACAGAGACTCGCTTGCTGTGCAGGTACTCAATCTCACGCCTACAGCGATATATCTCTGTGTCATACCAAGTTAGGATAGTTTGGCGACCACGAATTTAATAGAAATGATGACATCGCCAACATATGACATACTTTTTATGATCTCTCAAAAGTATGCTTCTTCAAAATCAGTATGGAAGTACAGAGAAGTGACATCACTCTTTTTTGTGAAACACACGGACTAACGGTCTTATTCATAATAAAATGCTAATATAGGTTTAAAACCTACATTAGCTAAAACGTTTGATAGGCTTAAAACACTCTTATAAACCTCTGATAAAAAACGTTATTCATAATCGTTTATAAACCTTTGATAGCTAAAACAGAGTTTAATATTTTCTTTCCACAGACTATACAAAAAGAATGAACGAAAACAGCTTTTTTGGTGATTTAACTTGATGGACCATGTAAAATCATAGACAAATCGCAGAAAAAAAAAACAAAAAATTGGCAGCTGTGACGTTTTACTTACTGACATTGACATTTGGCACGAAAATTTAATAAAGTTTTCGGTTTTTTCGATCAACTCCCAAGTTTTATCAAACTTTTATAAAACTTGGGATTGTATGTTCTGGATTCTGTACCTCTTACCCTGTACTCTGCAATAAGCTCTTACGACGACCCGGCTAGTTACATCGGATACTAATTATGTCCATGACGAAGGAGAACAGACCGCCTAAAAGGCAACGATCAGAAAACTGGTTGGAGGAAGATAAGGTAGTACTTATTTTTAGCCTGATAAAGTGCCTACTAATTTTTGTAGCATGGTTTTATTTATGTTTGACGCCTAGTGTTTGCTTTTCAGTATTTGCTGAAAGAGTTGGTGAAAGAAAGAGTAAATGCAATCGAAAATAAAAATACAGACACTAACACGAATAAACGGAAGGTTGCGGCTTGGGCTGATTTACAAACAACGTTGGTACATCTTTTGATTTCTGCCTTCAATATAAAATTTTGCCTTTACCTGTAATTCAAAATCCTGTCATTTCTTTTTCAGGTTTAATTCAATGTGCGCTGGTATGAACCGCTCCATTACCCAGTTAAAATCGCAATGGAGCCTCATAAAAATCAGTGCGAAGAAAGACAAGACCATTGCTAGGCAGGCTCAAATTAAAACTGGCGGTGGTCCACCATTATCAGTGCCTGACGATAGGGCTGATGATATAGCATCTTGGTTGCCCAATGAATTTGTAGTCGATGTTAACAGATTTGACTCGGACTCAAATAAAAGTGAATTAATTAACATTCAAGAGGAGGAATCAACTCAAAATACGCAAGATCAGGAATTGATAAATAATGAAGAAATCCAATATGAATTGGTGGTACTTGATGAAGAAATAGAAGATACACATGCTTGTACTACTAGAGGCATATTGGAAGATAAAGAAAATAAAAAAGTAGAGGCAAAAGAAAATAAAGCAAAACCTAATTTTAAAGCACCAGCAATCAAAAAAAAAAGGAAACTGTTAAACAAAGAAGGCTTAATTGATTTAAGCAAAGTTAGGATTTCCGAAATTGCAGAAACAGAATCAAAATGCCGGATTGAACTGCATGAAGTTCAAATGGAAAACGAACGGAAGAAAGGGAGAAACTTGGATCTTGAGCATCAATTATTACAGGAAAAACTTAAATATTACACTCACATTAATAAAGAATAATAAGTCTTTTGATGTTAAAGTTTTTCAAGTACTAACAGATTCTAAATAATAAGTTAGTTCCTCCCTTACTTCTGTTTGTTTTTAATTTGTATTTTATGCAGTTCCAATCCGCATTTTGATTGTGTTTCTGCAATATATTTAGACGGCTATGAATATGTTTACTAGTCATAACTTAATAAGAGTTTGAGATTACTATTAACTAGCTGTTGCCCACGACTCCGCCTGCGTAGACTACTATTTCTGTAACCTACAGGATCTGTGCATTTTTCCAGGATAAAAAGAAGCCTATATGTTATTCGAGACTATATAATCTATCTGTTTTAGCAATTTATTTGTTTATAAGAATTGAACTGTGATTTTTAGTAAGTAAGTTTAATAATTGTACTTAAATTAGTGATATAAAGTAAATACACATATGCCTAGTCACAAACATTCGCCTTTATAATAATAGTGTAAATTATGGTTATTTTGTTTTAAATGTAGAAGGTTGATAACCTCCGAATAGAAACGTTTATACTTAAGCAATTTCTTTGTTTTAAAGAATTGAACTGTGATTTTTAATAAGTAAGTTTGTTGAAACTAATTGTACTTAAATTAGTGATATAAAGTAATTTGTTTTGAATTTTTGCAGAATAATTGCTTTTTTAAAGAGAACTACAGGTTTTGTTTTTGTGATAGTAACAAATTGGACTGAAAATTGAAATACAGGTATTTTTCAATCAAATATTCTTTTTATTTTCATTAAGATGCCAGGAACAGTATCTGAAAAATTAAAATACAACATTTTCATGAACTCAAATGACATTACATAAAAGTAAATCGTTGGAATTTATCAAAATGTATTTTAGTACCATTCAAAAATGTTGATTTATAAAATTTTGTAGTATCAACTGCGACCTACGCCTCAACAATGAAGGTCGGTTGTCGTGAACACTGTTCTCCGTCGAAAGTTGCGGAGTTACAGGGACCTGCTCCATATGTTGTTCTGAAAAATATTATGAATTTGTCAACATTTTGTCATAAAGATTTGTATTCCTTATGTACAGTCAAATTGATAACATTTACCTAACAATGTGTCATTCATATCAATGGCTATATTATGTAATACAGCCAATGCTATGATCACAGCTTTTCCATTTTGGAGGCTTACTGGTAAGCCATGGAGTAGGCATTGGAACCGCTGCTTCCACACCCCAAAACACCTTTCAACAGTGTTCCTAGTTGAGATGTGAGCATTATTGTATGCTTCTTCTTCTGGACGACTAGGCCTTAAAATAGGTGTAAATAGATATGGCAGAAGAGGGTAGCCCGAATCGCCAATAAGGCGTCCTCTAAACTGCCTATCCTCAAATCGTTGTTTTATATTGCTCTCCATAAAAATTCGACTGTCATGTGTACTGCCTCGCCATCTAGCCACTATATCCATTATTTTGAGGTCAGCATCACAGAAAACCTAAAATAAAAAAAACAGTATCCTGTAGGTAATCCATCCAATAATATAGTGTTGAATGTTGCTAAAATTTAGATCATACAAAGTAAAAATTATAGACATTATTAAAACAAATCTTTCTCTGTTGTAAACTGTATAAAATCAAAATATATTTTACCTGAACATTCAGGGAATAATAGCCTTTTCTATTAATATAGTACTGGGCCATGTCACCTCCGGTTTTTTTAATTTTAATGTGGGTGCAATCTATGGCTCCTATCACCCCAGGAAAATTTTTAATTGCTCTAAATTTGGCACTAATTCTTTCCTGCTCTCCTATAGTGATAGGCATTTTGATGAAGGAATTTGCCTTATTCGCGATTGCATGCGCGACTCTGGCGCATATCCGGCTCACTGTCGGCTGACTTAGGCCATGGAGGTCACCAGCATCATCTTGTACCTGAAAATGTATGAAAATAATTATAGCAGCCACGACAAAGGGATAAAATAAAACACTTTTTTGTGCTTACCTCACGACGTCCCCAACATCTTATGGCCACTAAAACTTGCAGTTCAGGACACGTGCCACCACCTCTAGCGCTCTGAACCAGATCATCTTCCACCAAATCTATGATGGTGCGCACTGTGTCCTTATTGAACCTATATTTTATTTTAAAATTTAGGTCCCGCAAATCGAATGGGTTGCTTCGTTGGCGGTAGAGCTTTCTACGTCGCGCTGGGTCGGCATTATTGGCTAAATGCACAATTGCATTTATAGCATTCATTTTCACAAGCAAGGATCACAGCAAGGATATTTTGAATAAATAAACCAACGAAGTGACATTCATATGAAATGACATTTATAAAAGTTAGGTTAAAATAGGTTTATTAGAGCTTTAAACAAGGCCCGAGCTCTCGATAACTTATCACACAGTTATAAGAGGATTTTAGCGCTAAATGACGATTATGAATAACAATTTTTATCAAACGTTTTATAAACCTCTAATAAGCATTTGATAAAATGTGAAAAATGATTATGAATAAGACCGTAAGACAATACAAAATTATTTTAGCTGAGCTACCCTGTTTTTAGGATGCAGCGGCGCGCACGTATCATAGGCATTGTTTCATTTACATAGTTTTTGATTATTAATTATATTTTTGTGATTTTTCGTGTCAAATAATATCCAATATCCATATCATTCGACTCCAAGCTCTGCAAGCGCTGGCTCGTCCTCGCTACCAAGCTGTAACAAGCTTTAAGTACAGTCAACATAACATAAGGCTGCGTTTGTTGCAAAATACACTCAAAGAGATATCGTATTTGTTGCTCCAGGTGTGCGAGGTGTACAAACTGCACAGAGAGACGTTCCACCTGACTGTAGACTACGTGGACCGGTATCTAACCACCACCAAAGACGTGCACAAAGGCCAGTTGCAGCTAATAGGTGAGTGGAAATAATTAAAATAATCTGGTAATTATTTTTATTTATTTAAATAGTTTCCACACTAGATCCATCATCCGTTTTCTCTAGGTTAGTGTTTGACGGATTCGGTTCGGCAGTATAATTATAATATCGACGATTATGTTTAAAAAAATGCCATGACTTGTATGTTCAAATATATCATATTTTCGTCAATGAAGCTTTATTTGTCATCATATCAAAAAGATAAGCTAACCACAAACATGTTTTTATTATGTTTCAATTTTTAGTCTGGGTAATTCCCACTCCCACAGAAGTAAAGGTACTGTACCACTCCATAGCTGTTTCGTTCTGTCGTACATTATAAAAAAAAATCTCGAATGTTTTTTACAGCGCGGCGTGAGCGCTAAAAGCCATGTTTTGCTTAGGTACTTATCGCTCATATGTAGTAGCTTACTAATAGTGAAATATTATCAGTAATGCCAATTACATTGAATCGATAACGCATTTTCTACAGGCAGTAGCCTATCCTGGCTTAGTTTCCAACTTTCCATTCAAAGAACATGTCTGTATAGTGTGGATTTTGTGCCATTTGTGGTCTTATTTGAGATTCTGTTACGTAATGACGTTATCAGAAAACTCATTATAAATTGCATTTGCGTTTTCCGAACGGCTTCTGGGAAAATGTTCGACCTAGTGCCCTCCACTCCTAGATAAAGGCAAAGGTCTCCCCCAAGGATTTCCACAATGACCGATGGTCGGTCTACAGAGAAAATGTATCCTAAAAATACTCTCCTGGAAAAAAGAAGAAGCATTACATCTTGCCATCACTAAAAACCTTGCAAAAAACATGTGATCGTACACTTGCATTGTTTCATTAGCATTCAGAGCGTTACCCTTTTGTGTGGAGCTTTTTTACGTTCAACGCCTTTTTCATTGACCTATTGGCTCGACCCGTGCGACAATCGCCTAATCTTTGCAACACTCGTATCATGAAGCTTGTTCAATTGTTCTCAGAAATAAAAACTGTAAGCTTTTATCAAGGCATTTTATAGATTTTATTCGAAAAGCCTACATTTGTCGTCCAACTTGTGGAACCCTAATTGGTCACATGAGACCGCAGTAACAATTTATTTCTATTATTGTGTCTCTCTCTCGCTGGTACTTGAAAAGGGCTACAAACGTCGATAAAATTTTATCATGGCGCGCATCCCAGCTGGAGTGTTAACAATACATCCTTTTGTTGCAGGTATAACGTGTCTCTTCATAGCTGCGAAGGTCGAAGAGGTGTACCCACCGAAGATTGGCGAGTTCGCGTACGTGACAGACGGCGCGTGCACGTCGGAAGAGATCCTGATCGAGGAGCTGCTGATATTGCGGGAACTGTCGTGGAGCATAACTCCCATCACTATCAACAGCTGGCTGAATGTATACATGCAGCTGGCCAGTGAAGGGCGGAGTGCGAAACGGAGGTAAGCACATTCTGTTATCAGTTATTTCGAAAGATTTCATTGTGTTATTTGTCATTTGTAGTATCATCATTTTATACTTATTCTAAAAGCTGGTATCTAATTTTAACTCATAAAAGTGGAAAAACTTATTTGAAACTCAACAAGAGTTCCCTATTTAGCCACCTAGGTTCATGTACTTATCCCAGGTGGAGAAAGTAGTGGTCATCTAAAAGTGACGTTAAGGGTTTCAAAGTTTCATGTATAATCTGCTTACTGACCCCTTTTAGTAGTATGAAAATCAGCACGCTCAAACTAAAATCTCAATTGAGAAACTGAAATTTTGTGAACAATTAATCTTTCTTGCTTAGATGTAACTTAGACGTTTGAATTCCGCAGGCTACTAGGCGAGAGCGACGTGGGCGCGAACGCTCTCCGCGGCTACACGTTCGTGTTCCCGCAGTATTCGTCGCTAGAGTTCGTGGTGTGCGGGCAGCTCATCGACCTGGCCGTGCTACACGTGGACGTGAACCGCCACTCGCACAGCGCCGTGGCCGCCGCCGCCATCGCGCACTCCTTCAACAAGGAGCTGGCGGTGCGGGTCTCGGGTGAGTGGCTCTAGTTGCACGTGCCAGTTGGTATACTATAGTAGTCGTGGTGTGCGGGCAGCTCATCGACCTGGCCGTGCTACACGTGGACGTGAACCGCCACTCGCACAGCGCCGTGGCCGCCGCCGCCATCGCGCACTCCTTCAACAAGGAGCTGGCCGTGCGGGTCTCGGGTGAGTGGCTCTAGTTGCACGTGCCAGTTGGTATACTATAGTAGCTCGTGGTGTGCGGGCAGCTCATCGACTTAGCCGTGCTACACGTGGACGTGAACCGCCACTCGCACAGCGCCGTGGCCGCCGCCGCCATCGCGCACTCCTTCAACAAGGAGCTGGCCGTGCGGGTCTCGGGTGAGTGGCTCTAGTTGCACGTGCCAGTTGGTATACTATAGTAGCTCGTGGTGTGCGGGCAGCTCATAGACTTAGCCGTGTTACACGTGGACGTGAACCGCCACTCGCACAGCGCCGTGGCCGCCGCCGCCATCGCGCACTCCTTCAACAAGGAGCTGGCGGTGCGGGTCTCGGGTGAGTGGCTCTAGTTGCACGTGCCAGTTGGTATACTATAGTAGCTCGTGGTGTGCGGGCAGCTCATCGACCTGGCCGTGCTACACGTGGACGTGAACCGCCACTCGCACAGCGCCGTGGCCGCCGCCGCCATCGCGCACTCCTTCAACAAGGAGCTGGCGGTGCGGGTCTCGGGTGAGTGGCTCTAGTTGCACGTGCCAGTTGGTATACTATAGTAGCTCGTGGTGTGCGGGCAGCTCATAGACTTAGCCGTGTTACACGTGGACGTGAACCGCCACTCGCACAGCGCCGTGGCCGCCGCCGCCATCGCGCACTCCTTCAACAAGGAGCTGGCGGTGCGGGTTTCGGGTGAGTGGCTCTAGTTACACGTGCCAGTTGGTATACTATAGTAGCTCGTGGTGTGCGGGCAGCTCATCGACTTAGCCGTGCTACACGTGGACGTGAACCGCCACTCGCACAGCGCCGTGGCCGCCGCCGCCATCGCGCACTCCTTCAACAAGGAGCTGGCCGTGCGGGTTTCGGGTGAGTGGCTCTAGTTACACGTGCCAGTTGGTATACTATAGTAGCTCGTGGTGTGCGGGCAGCTCATCGACTTAGCCGTGCTACACGTGGACGTGAACCGCCACTCGCACAGCGCCGTGGCCGCCGCCGCCATCGCGCACTCCTTCAACAAGGAGCTGGCCGTGCGGGTCTCGGGTGAGTGGCTCTAGTTGCACGTGCCAGTTGGTATACTATAGTAGCTCGTGGTGTGCGGGCAGCTCATCGACTTAGCCGTGTTACACGTGGACGTGAACCGCCACTCGCACAGCGCCGTGGCCGCCGCCGCCATCGCGCACTCCTTCAACAAGGAGCTGGCCGTGCGGGTCTCGGGTGAGTGGCTCTAGTTGCACGTGCCAGTTGGTATACTATAGTAGCTCGTGGTGTGCGGGCAGCTCATCGACTTAGCCGTGTTACACGTGGACGTGAACCGCCACTCGCACAGCGCCGTGGCCGCCGCCGCCATCGCGCACTCCTTCAACAAGGAGCTGGCCGTGCGGGTCTCGGGTGAGTGGCTCTAGTTGCACGTGCCAGTTGGTATACTATAGTAGCTCGTGGTGTGCGGGCAGCTCATCGACTTAGCCGTGTTACACGTGGACGTGAACCGCCACTCGCACAGCGCCGTGGCCGCCGCCGCCATCGCGCACTCCTTCAACAAGGAGCTGGCGGTGCGGGTCTCGGGTGAGTGGCGCATTCTTCTATTATAATAATCCTTTGATAAGGTGCATATAATAATCCTTTGATACAATTCGCCGCTTTATACTAGTTGTGATAAGATTAACTTTAAGCTACATACTTTATTAAGGAGCTGACTCGTCTGTTCCATGCAGTGGACGTATAAAAGCCTAAAGGTTGCGCTAAAACTTGCGTACTTCGCTAAAAATTGAGCATGGGCGTCGGTTTGTGTAGTCTCGTTCTCTATTCAATAACATTTCTTAAACCCACAATGACCGGTTCTTTCTCTTTCGTCGACGACGACGGAGTAAAAGCAACAAGTGTTTCTTCAATGAAATCCATTTTCATTGAACTGGCTCCTGTACAAAGACGTACGCCGACACGGTCGTCGCAGCAAGCTGTCGACACGTCGACGGCAGACGTCGACGTATCGACAGCTTGCGGCACGCTGCGGGCACGTCGACAGCTAGCTGCCGACAAGTGACGGCGACTGCGGTCGCTTTTGCTGTCGTCAATGTGCTGCTCGTGTGTAAGAGCTCTAAGTGCAATAAAAATATCTAACCATCCGTATTCGTGCAGGCTACAGCTGGGAGGCGATCGAGCCGTGCTACGCGTGGCTCGCACCATTCGTGCGCGTGGTCCGCTCGGAAGGCGCCGTGTGCGTGGTGCGCGGCGGCGACGGCGAGTTCGTGCAGCGCGGCGCCGGCCTGCAGCTCATCTGCCCCGACCTCAACATGGACGAGAGCCACCGCATCCAGTCGCACAACGTCTCGCTCGACATGTTCGTGAGTATCCGCGCAATAGGCTAGTTTCCTAAAAAATTTTTTTTAGTCCGTCATGTTTAATATCAAAAAATATTGGACACATATATTTTTATTTGTCAATCTAACAAATAATTACATAGTTATGGTGCGTTGAAGTTCCGCACGACGTCACAACGTGCGG
The DNA here is from genome assembly GCF_963855985.1 of Ostrinia nubilalis. Classification (NCBI taxonomy): domain Eukaryota; kingdom Metazoa; phylum Arthropoda; class Insecta; order Lepidoptera; family Crambidae; genus Ostrinia; species Ostrinia nubilalis. Next base: position 2,311,355 of record NC_087088.1, on the reverse strand, counting down.
CACTTTTATGCAAGCATTGACGTCACGGGCCTCTTCTTATGAACTTTGGCGCGCTTTATCTCTTTAAATTTTCATTAGTTTGAAAAAGTGAAAAATACGTGTAGAGTATTTTTTTATAAGTTAACTGACGGACTAATTAAAACTCTTGCTTTTTGACCCAGGAAACATCCCAATTGGCATTCCTTAACGATAACAGCACAGGGTACCTAGCCTACACACGTAAGGGCCCGAAGTATCCGCGCAATGAGGGCTATCGTTTTAGCGCTCACCAGTTGGCGCCACTGTAGAGTAAGGTCCTGTCACTTGCTAGTAGCGAAGACAGTGACGACAGCTGGTGAGCGCGAAAGTGGTAGGAGGACTATCGCATTTGCACTCATCAAGATGGCACCACTGTAGAGTAAGGTCCTGTCAATCGCCAGGGGTGCCAACTGTTAGGTAAAAAAACGATAGCCCTCATTGCCATTCCTACACGATCACTGGGTCCTACACACGTAAGGGCAAGGTTTCCACCAAGGAGCGGAGCCGAAAAATGTTGCGAAAAACCGAACAGATTTCATTCTCCAATAATAAATGAAAAATTGGTCAAAACATTTCTCCGCTCCGCTCCGCCTTGGTGGAAACCGGGCCTAAACGGGCTGGTAATAATCGGCACAAATAGGTAGTATAATCTAATATTATGTAGATTCATCGTTTGGGTGCAAAAAGTGCAGTAATTGCTTCAAGCCGGCTTTGTTGTTAGATTCAGATTTGGTGCCCGCTTAGGTGTAACAACCCTTATTTATACTGGGGATTGCTTAAAACATGCACTGTTGACGACTTACTTCAGTAAATACCACCACTTCGACTGCGAGCAAACTGGCGGTAATGTGCTCTAACAAGTTAATCTTTATGTTTAATTTGTGCAGTCTTGACTTCAAACCGTGCACATGTCATACCCTAATATTCTTTTAAAAAAACTTCAAGCCCTTTTCACCATAAAGCTCATCCCATCCCTTCATAATCACCAAAAATTCAACACAATAAAAATGCCTCACCATTTCCCACAGGACAAAGTATCCCAACAACTACTAGACCAAGCTACGTCACAAACGGACCCCGGAGCGTCGACGTCTCACGATACGGAGCACATCTATCCGCCCACGCCGCCGCAGTCCGACCAGAAAAGCCCCACGACCCCCACCACCAAAACTCCCTCCACCAGGCACCAGGCGGAGTTCATAACGCACCAGGAAGAGTTCACCAGGCACCAGGAAGAGTTCACCAGGCACCAGGAGGAAACCACCAGGCACCAGGACTTGCAATACACAGATGTTGAGTGAGCAGGTACAATGCAGTTTGATATAGTAGGCACATTCCTGCAGGTCACAATGTACAGGATATTTTGCAGCGCCATTATCGATCGAACTACTTGACATTATTATGGCGCGAGTACACTATGCGGGAAATTGATCGAAACGTATAGTGTAAACAAACAATTCGATTAGTTTCGCCGTGCGTCGCATCGCCCATTTTTCGGTGTGCGGGCTCGCGCTTCGTCTCGGTCAATTTCCCGCATAGTGTACTTGCGCCATAAAGTCACATTAGTGTGGTCTTTGACAAACGGACACTTTGTTAGGGCAATTTCGTGAATTCGAGTTAGTAACTTGATGTTTGGAAGGTCTATTTCAACGAATCTTTATCACCAACATGACACTGGCGATTCCTATTGATAGTTCCAAAACTTTAAACGTCAAATTACTGATCCGAATAAATAATTAAATCTATTGAGAAAAGTATAGATCGTTTCATCCACGAAGACGCGCCCCACCAATATTTGGTCGAGGGAAGCGCGGGGTGCGGGGAGTTTGATCCAAGCAATCCGAGCGTCATTATTGTAGTGTGCGTGTGCACTCGTGGATAATTTAGCGTGTAATTATCCGGAAGAATGGTGGGGCGCGTCTTCGTGGACGAAACGATCTATAATCCTGTCTAGTAACTCTTTATCAATAAAATGTAGTTTCCATTGAAAATTGCGAAAGGTCACGTTGATATCATCAGTACTTAAGATTGTGGTCCAGTAGGCAATGCAGCTACTATATCTAACTCTGTTGTGTTTATGGTGCGTACTATTATTCCTTGTTAATTGTTATCACTGTTTAAGTACTGTTCGCGTTGTAAGTTGAACCCGATAATAAAATACCTCATTTTATATTGACAATCTCACGGATATATTCGTAAATGCATGTTGTATGTGTTGCATAATTCTATTGATTATGCACTTATGAAATCTGTTGAATTTATTCAACTCGAATAAAGTATACCACCAATTTTTATAGAAAGAAACAAGTCGTTCACTTACATGATACAAAATTTATTGAAATTTTGCATGTAAATTATATTAGTGATCATTTCAAATACACGTTAAAAATCACTTTATAAACACATTCGAATATTACACCAAGGTATGAGAACCATTCATAGTTTACGTGAAAGAGACTATCCAAATTGAATTAACTAAAAAGAGTTATTACTAACTGCTTTGTGTGATAAAGCTTTAGCTTACTCACCAACTAATTTCAAATTAACTGCAAGTTTGTTGCATGAAATTAACTTTTTAAAATATGGGTAGTTTCTGACATGCACATTAAAAATTAAATATATTCTAAAAACTACTTTTGTATGAGTTTGGTTTCTCTAAAGTTCAACAGAAAGGAGTTTCAGGCTATTAGAAAACCATAATTACAAATCAAATTATATTACATAATTTTAGTGAAAAAAATACACTTCTGCAGGTGGATGTACTTGTTTAATATTAGGCGGATGAAACGTTAACAACTACATTGTAAGGAAAAAACATGATTTGGTTAAGATCATTAAGACTGAATAAAATGTTGATGATTGTTATGGATGTAAATTCATTTCGGACTGATTGTCCCTTATCAATATCTAGGGACACCACATTGAGTTTGTTTAAAATTTATAAACAAGAATATTTTAATTCGGACATGAAATTGGCGAAACTGCCATGTCTTAGAAACATTCCAAATGTTTGAAGTTACTCGCTAGAAGTTTTCTCAAGTGTGTCGTGTGTTAAATCCTAAACAGCACACCCATTTTCTTTTTAAACGTTGTTCTTCGCGTATATTCTTTTTGAATTTATATTACTTTTTGTAAATAAAAGTATGAATGCATTACAATATAATCGCTTTCCAATCAACATGTATATTGATATCTAAATGTTAACGTATCAACTTTTGTGAAAATGTTAAAGTTGCATTTTGAATTAACAGTCATTTTACAATATAAATCTAAGTTTTCTAAATAAATACTGTATTTGTTTTCTTCATAATAAGCCATCAAACAAAAAGGAATCCTTAATCGTTCGATAGATCGAATTATAATTTTACTTGCACTAGCAAATTGTATAAATCAATTTAAGGTTATCTGAATTAATTTAACATTAAGCAATTACTTTATTCATTTCTTTCGAATTATCTATGATACTCTTGTACTGTTTATAAAGGTTTAGGGTTTTCTATTTTCATTGCTAACTCTGTAAATATAAATTATTCTTTAACTTATCACGCTAAATGAACACATTGTTCACGAGACTGATTTAAAAATTATAATTCATAAAAAAATTATTTTAAATGTAAAGAAATAATAAAATGCCGTTTTCAAATTAGCGTCATTTTAACCAAAGACCTAGATGGAAATCTAAAAAGTGCTAGCTAATTATTATTATCAGTGAAATTTGTATGTGGCAAGATTCCCTTTTTTATAATTTGAGTTAAGAGAGGTTAAAACGTTTTAGTTTTGTCAAAAGTATAATGTTTGGCTACTTTAAAGATGTTATTGATAAATTCGATCTTATAAGGTACAACATAATCACAAAGAAATCGCATAATGCATGACTTTGCATTGTTAAACTTGTGTCTTATGAGTAAAAATGTTGTAATTAAAGATTGGCTCTTGATAAAAAAAAATATAGCTTACTTTTCCAAGAACAGAAAAATCTTTTGATCACTGAATACTATTGGTTTCCTTAGAATATTAACTTTAAGAATAGTGAAAATTAGAGCTTTGCTTCATCATTAGATGATAACATTATAAACTTCCTAATACATATTTATAATAATTCTTCATTCACGTTTCATTAACTTTAAACACGTGTCTATTCCTAAAGTTTATAAATAGTAAAGTGTGATCTACATTTTCGTAGAAAGCATGTCATTCTCATTAGAAATGGTTTTTGAGACCTGATGCAAACTAAGTACATAGTAAATTATATTTGTTATTCAAAAGTTACAAATATCATATTCATAAACGCTAGAGCTGAAAGTGTTGTATCGAGAGTGAACTGTTGATCATAGAATTAAGGCCAACGATTACGCTTATCTTTTAGGGCAAACTTTCGCCTTATAAATAAGACTTTTAGAATTACTTTATATGGAAATAATTTAAAATGTAACTATATTCATTAACTGTACCCATAAGGCGCTTTTAGATTTAAGTATTTTACATAAAATTTAAACTAATATAAAACCTAATGTAGTGGAATTTTCAATTGTATTCCCGAATAAGTTGTGTGTGATCTCAGACAGTTTAACAGGAAGCCATAAACCTATTTGTCCAGAGTCGTATTATATTTTGTCACTTGTGCAATAATATGCATAGATCACATGTTGTGCGTCAGAGTCGGTGCGTGAATGTTTCAAGAATATAGTATTAAATAAAATATGGTGTTGATTGTATTTCTATTTTCTATGTAATGAAAAAAATAAAACAAGTTTAAAAAATAAAATGTATATTAATTAAATCCTTAATATTATAAAATCAATTAAAATATCTAACATTCGGCGGGTTTTTAAGTGTCGGAATGTTTAGACAAGTAGTTAAGACATTTTAAATACCTATGGTAACATTGAAACACATCACTGGTGTAATAATTGCAATCACATTAATAATCACTGAACTGTTTACTTAACTTTTTCGGCACTACGGTCGTGGGTCAGCCATCCTGTAACAAGATAAGAACATTAATTTGTGACCTGTTTTATTTCTTTATTTTGTTCTAGATCAATGGAGTCCTAGTATGATACAAGTAGGTTCACTGCGATCAGTATGGATCTATTGCAATCGCCGCTATATTCTACGCCTTCGAGTTCTGCATTTATTAGCTTGTGTGTGCAGTTGTGTTCTTTTGGGGGCGATATGTACCAACCGATAGAAGTAAGGATGACTCAGGTGCTAATTGATTACTAATAGTCCCGTTAACCCCTCATGAAGCTAAATATGATTCTGTTAAGGTGGATATACACTAGAACATTTTCTCGAACATTTTTATGTAAGCTTAACATTCTTACGAATGGTACAATACAGGTAAGCGCTCCTAGCTAGAGCATTTACTTGTAACAGAACAACGAGCCACTCTATGATATGTTCTAGCTAGTGTATCGCCCTTTAACGAACCAAACGTACTTTGGAAATTATTGAGCTTTTAGCGCTCCTGCACACGACGCTGCTACCGCGCCGCCGCCGCCGCGCCGTCGCCACGCCTTTGCACTGTTTATACGCGCCGCGTGAACACCGCTGCAGCACCACGGGCGAAATTATGCTTTGATGGCGCGGCGGCGGTTTTACTAATTTCCAAAGTACGTTTGGTTCGTTAAAGGGTGATACACTAGAACAAGGCTGCTCAACCTTTTGAAGAGTGTCGGGCCAAACGGTGGATTCAGTCGTTAACGACGGGCCACCTACATTTTTGACAGCTAACTTCAGAGAGATCTTAAAGTTTGTACTGTGCTCGGCGGGATTTTTTATTTGGTGCGTTTTTTTTTTTTTTTCAAACTACATGCGCCGGCCACTATTCTTTTGGGGGCCACACTGTGGCCCGCGGGCCTGGAGTTGAGCAGCCTTGCACTAAAACATATCATAGAGTGGCTCGTTGTTCTGTTACAAGTAAATGCTCTAGCTAGTCTATACATTACGAGTGGGTTCACAGCGGCGGCGAGGTTCGAACCAGCTTTCCTCAGATCTCAAGTCGGCCAGCGTTACCGTTGAGCTATCGCACATTAATTTGTGACCTGTGGTAACGACCTGAGCCTATAAAAGTAAGTAAACAGTAAGCGCTGGACGCAGGTAGCTACCAACCGGACAACATGGAAAGCATTGGGGGAGGCCTATGTTCAACAGTGGACGTCCTATGGCTGAGATGATGATGATGAAACAGTCTAAAGCCCGGTCTCCGAGCACGTAGAATTTCGTTCAAGGACCCCAAGTTACCCATCCTTATCGCTCGCGTGTAATTATATTGCTGTTGCGACTGTGCGACGGGAGGCCGCAGCGAGTGCGAGTGGTCTATACTCACAGGTGTATGCTGATCTGCGGGCCCGCGACTACGGCTGAAGCGTCCTGCGGCGTGAGGAACACAAACTGGCGACTCGTGTTCTTGAGCGCGTGGTCGATCAGCAGCTCCATCACTATCTTGCGGTTCACGTTGTCCTGAGGACATAAAATGTTTCAATTTTAAATTACAAGTCTGAAAAATATTGTGAACTAGATAATGAAATGAAAACCAGTTATCTAGCTTTGTGAAATTCAGTTCATTATTGGAAAAAAATGAACTTAGTATTTGTACTACAGTTGGCCATTCGTCTTCTGCTTAAGGCAGGTATTTTGACAACAATCCTGCTACTTGAATAGCTCGAAAGATTGCGCTGCTTATTCAACATCCAGCCTCATCGTGAGCCCGAGATAATAGGGTTACTCAAATTATTGTTGCCAGTAGTGCTGGAGGTTTTGACGCAGACCATCCCATTAGCATTTCGTCACGAACTAAATACGGTCCCATTAGCAAAATGGTCTCACTTTGATACAAAGTTAAAACCTGCCATTTTTGAAACAGTAGTTCAACATTCAACTTGTAGGTTGAAAAAGTGTGATCATTTTGCGAATGGGTTGGTCTGCGTCAAACCATGCTGGAGTGCAAGGCGTTAAATTCAAATTCAAATTATTTATTGCATGTCACATGGGTAAGGGTTGACAAGAACATAATATTGAACATGTGACGCCCAGTGAAGGCGTTGCAAAAACTTAAAAATAACATTAAAATAGAGAATTATTTGTCAAACTAAAATAAAATTAAATAAACATTAAAATTATCAAATTAAATAAACATTAAAATTATACAATTACATTATTATTATTTTAAGTTGTTTTAAATTCTCAGCATTTTATGCTGGTATTAATGTTATCCACGGGTCGAGACCAAGTTATTATTATTATTATTGTATAAACAAAGACAAACCATTATAGATGACCCACGTTGAACTGTCCCGCCAAACTCAATGACAGGAGGGCGCTACCATCGTTCAACTATATGGTTTCCAACATGGCAAAAATCTGAACCAGCGATCCGGTATTGACGGTGGCGCCCCACTGTCAATGTCATCGACAGGACAGTCCAGTATTTTGGAACTATACATAATTTTCAACCGACTTCAAAAAAGGAGAAGGTTCTCAATTCGACCCGTTTTTTTTTTTTTTTTTTTTTTTTCTATGTTTGTTACGCGATAACTCCGCCATTTATGAACCGATTTGAACAAATCTTTTTTCAGCGTATAGGTAATACCTCAAGGGTGGTCCCATTTAAATTTAATAATAAAAAAAACAACCCCCAAGGGTGGAAAATTGGGGATGAACTTTTTTATACGCAATATCTCCGCCGATTATAAACCAATTAGAACGATTACTTTTTTGTTGACAAGGGTGGAAAATTGGGGATGAACTTTTTTATAATATACATTAAGAATATGGTCTCAATGTACAGCCTACCTTCAGTGGTAACATCAAGGTAACAATTAGTTAACTAAAAAGCAAGAAATAATTAAATTTTTATAAAAAAAAATAAAACCGACTCCAAAAAACCTACACTAAAAAGTAGAAAAATAATTACTAATTACCTACTTATTTATTAGGACGAATTATTAATATTTATGTAGGTATACCATGATTGATACCTACTTTTGGAGTCGGTGCAGGCAAACTTTACATTTTCATTTCATAACAGATTACGTTTCATAATCTTGGCACCGACTCCAGAAGTATCAATCATGGTATACCTACATAAATATTAATAATTCGTCCTAATAAATAAGTAGGTAATTAGTAATTATTTTTCTACTTTTTAGTGTAGGTTTTTTGGAGTCGGTTTTATTTTTTTTTATAAAATTTTATTTCATTAAAAAATTCAGAGATGGAATAATTGAGAATGTTACTAGGTATGCAAAATCACTTGAAACCTATGTTACAGTTAAGCTTTTACATTTATAAATACATTAGTTTTTATTTCATTCAAAAATACCCAGTAGTTATGATTTTACAGGCATTCAAAGTTCGCTTAAATATTGAGTCCCGCCGACGGTCACGTGACCCCGCGTGACGTACATTCACAGTGTCCGCTCACTAGAAAACGGATATAAACATACTTAAATACATTTTTTTTGTAAATACAAACTTATTATACATATTAACACCCAGACCCATCACAGAAATTAAAATTGAACCAAACCCAAACTTGATGCGATTGTGTCTTTTTCTTGCGAATTACCTTCCAGCTTCATCATTAGACCCTGATTACTATATAGAATTAAAATACTCATCAATACAAAATGAACGAGCCCAAACTCGATGCATTTAAGTCGTTTTATTATAGAGTTCCTATGGCCACCTTCCAGCTCCATCATCAGATCAGCTCCATGTCATCATAATATTGCATGGTCATCCTAATCACATGTGTTTGCGAAATTTCAGCTTAATCGGTTGCCTGGAAGTGGGTCTTAATTCAGCTTGCAAGATTCCACCCATACAAATATGAGCCAGTCACTGTAATATGACGTCACGCGCATAAAATGGCGGGCCGGCCGCCGCCCGCACATTTAAAATTCAATATCTTGGAAACTAATTGACGTATCGAAATAATTCTTTCATGTGTATTTTTTATTTTTAACAGAGAATACAGAGAACTAAAAAACAAAATTAGTGAACATTCTTCATTAGGTTTTGGACACCACGGTACGGCCAATATCTTACCATGAACACGTCGAACTCGTCCATAAAATAGAAGGGCAGCTCGACGCACTCCCACAGCGCCATGATGAAGGCCACGGTAGAGTAGGATCGCTCGCCGCCCGATAGTGATGACGTGCTGGACGCGTGTCGCTTGCCGGCTTGCTCGCGACCCGTGCATACGATCTCGAGCGCGCCGCGCGCGTTGTCTATTTCCATGCTGCCCTGTGAGAGGTAATTATGCACTTATGAGCCGTGACTCTAGGACATCACTTCTCTATAAAGGCTGTCTTTTGAGCGTCATCGTCTCGCCATCAGCTACGCGGTCGCCAACTCCGTTCGAGGAAATGTTGCGTTAGCGTGTGTTAACGCTGCGCGAGCGCTGGCAAGAAGACAATGCTCGAAAGAGGCTAGTGTGGGGGGTCCCCAAACACGTCATTTCAGCCCTAAACATTCAATTGACGCGAAAATTGATTGATGGATGTTATCTACGCAAAGCTAATGAAATATTGATGAAGCTTTAAGTTATAACTTGTACATTAAAATAGATTATTTTGATGCGAAGTGTAGGCGATCGTACAGATAGCAAGAATAAACATAATGATTTTGTAAATAAATGCGTGTGATAATTGTACTTACCGAATATCCACGCAAAGTCAGTATAGACTGGAAACAATATTGAACTCGTCTCGCGATGTAAGTCTGCACTCGGTGGCAGAAGTTGAGATGTTTATCCGTTGTGTTTTGAATCTGAAAATAAGCGATACATTAGTGTTGCATACAATAAAACGTAAACAATGTTTTATGGAGTCACGTGCTAACAGTAGCATACAAATGAAAGTCTAACTCCAATCACTTAAAATTGTACACCGCGGTGTAAGCCTGCAATAGCGACATCTATTGATAATCTCACGAACTAAATTGGTCATAATAGGAAATGGGGCATAATTCAACATCAGGGGTACTAAAGAGAACTAGAGCGCAGTCTCTGTGGACAAAGGACAATGTTCGTTCTCCATACATTGTTCGCCGTTAGATCAACAGTGCCGAAATAATACTTTCTAGGTTCTAAATGACACAAATCTTTATGTAAGAACAATTATTCCTGGCGGACCAATTCTATAAACTTATTGATAGCAATATTGTTATCATAACCTCTTACTTACTAGTATTGTATTATATTATTTTATGCACATCGATTTGGGAGATGTTCTGTATTGTAGTTGTCGCAGCCAAATTGTATTATAATATTGGACGGGTTTTGGAAATAGCTCGGCGTTCCACTTTTATGATTTACTTACTTACATTTTGCACGTAAATAAATAACATGAATCCTATGTTTACTTTCCACTCTTGACATTTAACACGTGACTTACCAAATTAACTATCTCCATGGTTACCGTCTTAGTCTATGTGTTACTGTAAAAGCTCGAACTATGGTTAATCTTAACATTTAAGTGTAAGTCTTAAGATTTACCGATATGAGTTGGTAAATGTAAGTATTTCTGAAAATACGACGATTTTTTCGAGCTTTTACCATTCGAATTCAGTATATGCTAGGTTTTACCTCTGTCAGCTGGTAGATGTTGGTTTTAGGAATAAAACAATGAGTAATTCTTAATTACTTACTTTCATCAACTATTAGACAAAACAGGTAGGTACATAGTATTATAAAGGTATCATTATGATAGTAATAAGTACAAATTAATACCAACTCATTTAAATTATTTGCAATCATTTCTTTTTCTTGTGTTTTGGTGTTCACATTTTTACTGTTTCCTTTTTTTTATTCCTGTAGGATTTATGTAAATACCGCCCTTGCCATAATTTTCTGTATTCTCTGTGATCTGTCCGTCCGTGTGGACGTCAATAAACCGTGTAAAGTTAAATAATTCCCTCTTTTATTAGTATACTTCCAACAGGTTATGATATCATGCCAGAACAAAACACATTGACGTGAGGCACCATTTTGTCCGACAAGACAAGGTACTAAGTGGAGTGATTGATGTTCGCTATGTACAAACCAACATGATGGTTGCAGATGCACTTACCAAGGCAACGACGCATGCAAAATTAGAATACTGTGTATCGCAAATGGGTTTGTGTTTAAGGGAGGATGTAGGATTTATGTAAACACCGCCCTTGCCATAATTTTCTGTATTCTCTGTGATCCATGGAGTCCATGGTATTATCATTTTTGTTATTTCGTCCATGGCATGGACGAAATGTGAAGTGGAAAAAATCGGAATTATTATAACCCAGCATTGATAGTAGCGCATACCTGTAAATATCATATCTAGCCTATCTAGGACACTGAAATTTTGTACTGCATGCATCCTACTAATATTATAAACTCGAAAGTTTGTGTAGATGTTTGTTACTCTTTCAAGCAAAAACTGCTCAACTGATTTTGATGAAACTTTACAGTATTATTGTTTATAACCCAGAATAACATATAGGCTATAATTTATGGCGATCTGTGACAAATTAAATTTCACGCGGGTGAAGCCGCGGGCAAAAGCTAGTATTTTATATGACATGATCTTACGTTGCTGAAGAAAAAACAAGTCAGTGACATCATGGTTTCTTTAATTGTATTAAAATTAAAGTGATGCCGTGGTCTTTCTTTTTAGTTCTTAAATTGTTCGTACATTTAAACAATACAAAAATGCTGCGCTCGTGTAATGCGTAGATAAGACCGACTATTACCTGTCAAAAATGCTTGTTGTTTTTCAACATTTACCGTGCCATTAATGTAAATCCTAAGATTTACCAAAGAAATGGTGGTAAGAGTTCGAATCGCAAACCTTTTGGGACATTTACCATTAGGAATTGGTAGATCTTAGGTTTTACTGGAATATCTTAGGATTTACTGCAATTCGAGCTTTTACAGTAACATATGCATGACCAGGGATTGAACAACTTTTAATTGAATATTATTAACAATTCTCGATAATTATTATCGATTGAAAAATATTCGGTATTTGAATCGAAAGATATATTCAATTTTATCAATATCAAAATATTCAATTTTAATAATAAAATAAATATTATTTACTACCACCTATGAAATGTTCTAAAAATTGCCTGGAGCGCTCCCCCAATCCTGGGTTTTCCCTTTCCAAGCTGAGAGGATATCATTTTGGTTCTATCGATACATTATAAAGGTACTTAATATTTGAAATGTATTACCAATTATTGTTATAAGCATTTTGAGCGAATAAAACTTTCAATTCTATTAGAACTTTAGACATTTCTCTCACTTTAAGCGGCATTGGATTTTTCATCGGATTTTGAAACTGTAACAGATATATTAACGATGATCCCATATTGTTGTCATTGTCTATATCAGTGTTATGATCACAATTCTTTTTATTTTATTCATGACCTTCGACCAGTTGGACACATTAGATAGCTTCTTGTAGTATCGTGCAATATATTTTTAACTTTTAATTAAAATTTAGTCATACTGTAGCAATTTGGACGATTTATTTTATTTACAAGATCGGTATCTTATTGTCTATGATGACCGCAGTCAACATCACTATTACATGGATTCCTAACAATGAAGTACGGCATTGCCTTGTGCCGATTTTACATAGATTTTATCGACACAAATTATGGAACTTCATAGGATATGGAGCACTCCACGCCCTAAAATGTCCGGATGTCGTCATAGTATTATGGAATACATATAAAATACTTTTATTATTTCATTTTCTAATCCTCAAGTGTCCGTTACAATCTGATTAATATTTAAGTATTCAAAAAGTAAGAGATTAATTTTGATACTTTACTGCTGTGCCCAGGAATCTAAGGCGGTTTCTGACAATGTCCTTTAGCAGGATAAATCTCTGTGGACAAGCCCGGCCACTGACCTCGTCGATGAGCCCCTTGAGGCGAGCCAGCGTCTGTTTGGTGCGGCGATACTTGCGCTCCACCTCGAGCAGTCGCTCTGCCACCTGCGCCTTGGTCAGTCCGTCGCTGCGGATAGAACTCAGCTTCAGTTGAGTCTTCTTCAGCTCGTTGGTCACTATGGCACGGTCCCTGGAGGAAAGTACATCTGTTGTAGACTGGAATTTGTTAAATTTAATTGAAATCCAGTGAAAGAAGAATGATTTTAAAGCCTACGCTAAAAATTGCGCAGGCGCATTCACGAGTGTATTGAAAAAAATAATAGCAACTAAGTGTCGAACACGTGAGATGGGTTTCCACATGCGCAGAAACTTGTCCCAGCGGTGCGACTTCGGGCTCCGTTAGACGTCCGAAGCGGGTGCCCGCTCCGTGCACTTTAATAAAGTTTTAGCATTCATACTAAAGCGTATATAAAATTCGTGATTAAGACAAATATTAACCCGAATAATAAAAAATTGAGGAACTTCAAATATACAGATCGATAGAGTGAAAATAAAACTATATTAGAATGCATTTAAAAGTAAATTTTTGACTAAGTGGCGGTTACACCTTTTGAGTCCCGAAGTATCAATATGCGAGATGTTTTTAAGCATGACTACACAGGTATTTGACCGCAATTGCACCTGGTGTTAAGTGAGATGCAGTCTAGGATGGTACACATCTAGCCAGAACTTTTCTGCATATCTGAATTGTACTATTGTTTGTTATCTATCTATCTATTCTATATAAATAAAAATGAATTGATGTTCGTTAGTCTGATTAAAACTCGAGAACGGCTGGGCCGATTGAGCTGATTTTGGTTTTAAAATGTTTGTCGTAGTCCAGGGTAGGTCTAAACGGTGAGCAAATACGCGCGCGATATTGTTTTTCTGTGACAGACAAAACTCTACGCGGGCGAAGCCGCGGGCGGAAAGCTAGTCCTAAATAAAATAAGTGCCTATTCACTCTCGCCTTGAAAATGCTCACTCACCTCGGGTTATGAACCCGCTCGCACAGCGTGAGCGCCTCAGCGGTGAGCTTCTCGATGTGTGCAGTCTTCTCTTCCAGCACACTGGCCACCTGCGCTAGCTTGTGTTGGTCTTCCTTCAGCTTCTGCTGGCACGCCTGCCGCTCGCTCGCGCCTTGCGCCTGCTTCAGTTGCTCTTGCTCGATCTCTTCCTGATAACGATTAAGATTTTGTTTGATAAGGGTTCACGCTAGCGTCGTCGTCGTAGTCCAGTCATTATAGTAAGTTCACCTCGGAATACCCAGCTGTAACTCTGTAAATACTTGTATATTGACACCCTAAAAGTTGTCTCAAAACCTACATATGGTAGGGTGTAAGCAACTATTAAATTTCAAGGTCAAAGGTCACAAAAATCGGTTTTTTGCGCTTTTTTATAAATATCTCATTTCCTATGGGTTTTTTGCTATTTGTATTTATAATAAATATTGTAGAATACAAAATTCTCTACAAATTTTGTTAAATTTTTTTTTAATACGGTGAACCGTTTTCTAGATAGAAGGCGGAGAGCGCGCGGTCACCGCATCAAATTGTATTTAGCAAATCTTCTGGAGCAGGTGGTAAAATTGTCCAGGCTCCAGAAAATCGTTTCGCATTGCCCAACCCGATACCTGGGGTTCCAAATCATGTCCTAACCAAGTTTGAACTTGAATATACACGGTTGAAATGTTGATGAGCAGCTGCACTTGTTGGTGGAATATTTGAAAGCTGCACAGGTTTATTAAGTTTTGTAGACTTGACGTAATGCATATAACGAAGATGATCGAGACTTTTCACAGATTTCGGAGCACTATAGACTGCCAATAAGGTTTGAGTTCCACCACAGAATAATAATAAGTACTACGTACAGAAGTTTTAAATCGCGAAGGTATTTAAAAAAAATTATGCTCAATGTCATTAACAATATGGTGTAATTTAGCTTGTCTCAAGAGTCAAGCAAGTTTGTCAGAAGTTTTGATGACAAACGTCAGTGATCGGTACTGCGCCGAAGCTATAGGGCTGACTTCGGTAAAATGATGTGACGTGAGGTGCCAATCTGCAGAAAATGGCGGAGGAAATACATGATTTAGCATGAATTATCATGAATAATTATTAACTACTTATTTACCTCTCAGTGTCTTGAGGCAACTTAAAAAAGTACATTCTGTGTTTTTATTATTATTTAGGCAGTTAAATACTGCACAGTATTTAGTACACCATTTTCTTTATTTTTTTCCATCATACACAAGAATACGCGTGCGTGAGTCAATGTTCGCTCGTATGTGAGGCCTTGTCGAATAGTACTCTTGTAGGGGGCAATCGTGCGTGTTTTGTTTTCGATGTAAACTCGCGGAGATGAACAGGCCTGGTTCCACTCTCTAATAATATCTCTTATCAAGTTCAAACTTGATTAGGATATGATTTGGAACCCCAGGTATGGGGTTGGGTAATGCGAAACGATTTTCTGGAGCCTATCATGACAATTTTACCACCTGCTCCAGAAGATTTGCTAAATACAATTTGATGCGGTGACCGCGCGCTCTCCGCCCTCTATCTCGAAAACGGTTCACCGTAGAAAAAATTTTTTTGAACAAAACTTGTAGAGAATTTTGTATTCTACAATATTGATAATAAATACAAATAGCAAAAAACCCATAGGATATGAGATATTTCCAAAAAAAGCGCAAAAAAAACGATTTTTGTGACCTTTGACCTTGAAATTTAATAGTTGCTTACACCCTACCATATGTAGGTTTTGAGACAACTTTTAGGGTGTCAATACACAAGTATTTACAGACTTACAGCTGGGTATCTCGAATTCCGAGATTCTTACCTAATTTAAGCTTAAATGACTGGACTATCGGCCAGCGTCTGCGCAGAATGCTGGCATTGCGTTCGTGCGGCGCCAACGCAACGTTATTTTCTGACGAGTAAAGCAATCTACTCCCGTCAGTGTGACATCGTTCGTTCGTTCGTTTCAGCCAAATGACGTCCACTGCGGACAAAGGCCTCAACCAAGGTTTTCCATAATGAACGGTCGTGCGCTGCCCGCATCCAGTATCTTCCCGCGACCTTTACCAGATCGTCGGTCCACCTAGTAGGAGGCCTGCCTACGCTACGTCTTCCAGCCCGTGGTCGCCACTCGAGAACTTTTCTGCCCCTCAAGTGTGACATCAACTCCACACAACCCTGCTCGCTCGTACATTCGTTATTCCATATCTCAAAAACAATTTTATACGCACAAAAATATTTTTTCACACATTATTTTAATTGTCAATGCAAGGCAACTAAACAAAACTAAGTGACCATTCTCCGTAACTCACGCTCATGCTGCGGCAGGCAGCTGACACGTCTGCCAGCCGGTTCTTGGCGCGCCTCGCGCCGGCGTCGAGCTCGTCGATGCGGCGCCGCAGCGCCTGCGACTGCTGCGAGTGCGAGGCGAGCTTCTCGGAGATAGTACGCAGCTTCTTGGAGATGTCCAGCTAAAGCCTGGTCCGTGAGCACGTAGAATTTTGTCCAATGACCCCTAGCTACCCATCCTAATCGCTCGCGTATAATTATATTGCTGTCGCAACTGTGCGACGGGCGCCCGCAGTGAGTGTGCGAGCGCGACAGCAACATAATTACGCGCGAGCGATAAGGATGGGTAGCTTGGGGTCATTGGACAAAATTCTACGTGCTCACGGACCAGGCTTTAGTCGTGTAACCATCGTCAATGACTCACGCTCATGCTGCGGCAGGCAGCGGACACGTCTGCCAGCCGGTTCTTGGCGCGCCTCGCGCCGGCGTCGAGCTCGTCGATGCGGCGCCGCAGCGCCTGCGACTGCTGCGAGTGAGAGGCGAGCTTCTCGGAGATGGTACGCAGCTTCTTGGAGATGTCCAGCTAAAGCCTGGTCCGTGAGCACGTAGAATTTTGTCCAATGACCCCAAGCTACCCCATCCTTATCGCTCACGCGTAATTATATTGCCGTCGCAACTGTGCGACGGGCGCCCGCAGTGAGTGTGCGAGCGCGACAGCAACATAATTTCGCGCGAGCGATAAGGATGGGTAGCTTGGGATTATTGGACAAAATTCTACGTGCTCACGGACCAGGCTTTAGTCGTGTAACCATCCTCAATGACTCACGCTCATGCTGCGGCAGGCAGCTGACACGTCTGCCAGCCGGTTCTTGGCGCGCCTCGCGCCGGCGTCGAGCTCGTCGATGCGGCGCCGCAGCGCCTGCGACTGCTGCGAGTGCGAGGCGAGCTTCTCCGAGATGGTATGCAGCTTCTCTTTAGAGATGTTTAGCTCGTCCAGCTATGGAAAGTGAAATAGAATTAAAAAGGGCGATTCGAAGTGACCACAAAATGGGTAGGTAGGGTAAGGTGGGGCACAATGTTACACGGGGTACAATAATATGTTACAATGCATATTTCTCCGTCCCTTTCTATTAGTTGTATAATGTTCAGCGGCTCAGTTCAGCAGCTCTTATGAGCTTGACAAACGTGTATACCAACATCATACAACTAATAGAAAGGGACGGAGAAATATGCATTGTAACATTGTACCCCGTGTAACATTGTGCCCCACCTTACCCTACGTGTTTGTCAAACATTTTCGGATATTCGAGCGTAGTAGCAGATAGTAAACAACTCACGTGATTCGTGGTGTTTCTGCTTCTCGCTTTGTATCGAAGGGTAGTCGATGTGGATGTCAATACATTACTGCGAGGTTCAAATAGTCGGTTTTCCCTAGAGTTTTAAGGTTCTAGTTGAATAATAAATAATTATTCAACCTTCTATGGTTGGGTTCACGTCGATCAAACTAGATCCTGGCTATACAGGATTGCAATGGTTAGAACTAAGTATAGGTGGTTAGTCCCACGTCAGTAATATAAAAAAGTAGCAACGGGTTTAATCTCTCAAAGCTGACACGTTTCCTCTTCTTCTCTTCCGACGATCTTTATCTCATATCACCATACTATAACTATTCCAAACTTACCAATACAGCATGGTGCGGCGCTTGTTGCTGTTCCAACGCGGCGGCTGCGGTCCTGGCCGCCTCGTCTTTCTCATGGCGTTCCCCGACCAGCGCTTGAAGCGTCCTACTCGCAGCGCGCTCGTTGTCCCGCGCCTCGCGCAACTCTTGGTTCAATTCCTCGGCTTTGGCTTCCAGCGCTTTGAGGCGCGATTCCGCTTCTTGGATCTCGGATTGCACTTGCCTAAAGAAATTCGCAGTAAAATTTCAATCGATATACATATTAGTAAAAAGTCTTGTGAACAAAGGGAAATGAATGGGTATAAAACTACGCCGAACGGTGTGTTCTAACGCTGCGCTATAAGGCTGAAATTGTATTGTACCGTGACAATAGAATACCATCGAACAGATGTCGTACTGCAGTATCGCGTCACATCGGGGGCTAGCAATGCTTTGTAGCGGTGCTAGGACGCTACACTAGCTCAAACTGCCATCGTCTCTACGAGCTATGTGCCCCGCCCACTGTCACTTGATTTTAGCAATTTCGCGAGCTAAAGCCCGGTCTCTGAGCACGTAGAATTTTGTCCATTGACCCCAAGCTACCCATCCTTATCGCTCGCGCGTAATTATATTGCTGTCGCGACTGTGCGACGGGCGCCCGCAGTGAGTGTGCGAGCGCAACAGCAACAGCACTCAGCGTCCAGACTATAGGTCGGTCACTTTAGTTCTCCTGCGGATCTCCTCATTTCTGATTCGATCACGCAGGGAAACTCCGAGCATAGCGGGCTCCATCGGGATTAATAAGCTGTATAATATTGTGTAGGTGTGTATTGTTCACTAACCTCTTGCGTTCGGCCGTGCTGACCTGCAGATACCGCGTGGGGCGCGCCGTGCCGCCGTAGCAGCGGTAGTTGGGCGCCGGGTAGTATTCGCCACATTCTAGCGTCACGACGCGTGCGCAGTTCTCCGGAACGTTCTCCACCGTGTCGGAGAGACGGACCGCGTCCTCTGAAGGAGAGGTATACTTGTAAGTCTTTAAAATCTGGCTTTTGTCTTAAACAGTTGCCGTATAGAGCTTAGTGATGTACAAGGCTCGAGGCTTCCGAGTCCTTTTGCCGAGAGCTCAAGAGTCGTTTACAGCTCGCCTCGTTTGTATGAAGCTCGACGACTCGGAAGTCTTTTTTAGAGTTCGAGCCTTTTTTCGGGGCTCGCCTCGTTTAATGAAGCTTGGGAGTCTTTCGCAGAGCTTGAGCCTTTTTGAAAGCTCGAGCCTTTTTGAAAGCCCAGTTAACTTTTGCCAATAAAACTGCAGAAATTCTGATACCTACAATAAAATACATATTTGAAAAACGTTTTTCACAAAAGGACACAAATCAAATAATGACTACATACGATTAGAAATAGGATAACTTTTCCTAACAAAATAAAATATAAGTAAATTTTAAGAATCTTATAATAAAAATCAATGTAGGTGATGTTTTTTAATTTTTTTCGAAGGTTTGAGCTCTTTTGAAGGTTCGAGCTCTTAAGAAGGCATGGCTCAGAGAGCTCGCAGCTCGGCTAAGCTCGGGGCACCGAGCCTACCGAGTTCACTGAGTCTTGCCATTCCGCCTCGAGGCTTCAAAAATAGGACTCGACGCCTCGTGTCTTGTACATCACTAATAGAGCTGGACAAAAGCCTTCCGCAAATATTCCGGATCCGAATCAATCCATGACATGAAGCACCTCTGCACATTAACATTTTTTAAATAAGCACACACAATTCTTTATCAACATACAACTCCATGGAATTCTCCATGAAAGCAAAAGCAGGGTTGGATTAATTATTAGGCAGAGGAAGCAACTGCCTAGGGGCGCCACATCGATTTAGAGGCTCCGAGCGTAAAAATAGGGCTCCGCAATCGAGAGAGCCCTTCTGCATAAAAAAACCCTTGATCCTTAACGACCTTTTTAATAGATGTAAAAAATAAACTCACCATGACTAGGCACCAGCAGCACGCTCTCTAAACCAACATTATCAATGAGGTAGTTGGCAATAACAGGGTCGGGCGCGTCGAGCGCGTCCAAAGCGCACGTGAAGCCCGCCGCGCGCACCTTATGTCGTCTTACATCGTGCGCACGCGGTAGAAACTTGCTAGATGTCACCGCCGGCTTGCCTGCGCGACCGTACACCTATAAGGGCAATCCCGTCGGTTACAATATTGACATGATGTATAGTACCCGTTGTCTTAGGTGAACGACAAACACGGCATAGACAAATAGTCGCTTACGTAGTCGCGTGTGCACATGACATCTGTCATAAGTCACGTGAAGTTCATGTCACGTTCCGTCGCTCACCTAGCCGGGTAAAGCTCGATTCACACATATCAGTGAAGTCACAGTTCAGGCTCAGTACCGGCACAGTGCGAAATATTCTTTCATACAGTTTCTATGAACGCTTCCCCACTTGTGAGTGTCAGTGACAACACAGTGCTCTCAGTGTCAGTGCCGACACCGGCAATACGGACGTATTCGTTGACGACGATATTTTTTGTCGGATCACGGACGCCGCCGCGGCATCAAAAACAAAATAACTTACTTCATAGTTTCTGAACAAGAATATTGAAACAGTTCTCTGACATTTTAAAATATTCAAAATATTTCACTGACGCAACACTGTAGCACTGAAACTGAACTGAGCGGACACTGTGACGGGACTGTGGCTTCACTGATATGTGTGAATCGAGCTTTATGCGTGTTGTTCCGGCGATAAAAAAATGTGTAACAAGTTATCTTTGAAGCCTAAAATCCTGGGGCGGGCACTAAACGTTCTGGGGTGGGTGGGCACGTGAAAATGTATTATGGATAGACGAACTTACTTGGCCCATAATCTCGAACAACTTCCTGGAGTCCTCCGGGGAGTTGACGCAGAATGACGTCAGCGAACCTCCGATGATGTGTTCCAAAACACCCCCCCACTTTTTATCCTTCACTTTTAGGTATGAACCTACGAACATAAGAATGCGTGTTACTAAAATTATTGTTTCTCAGGTGTATCTGCGTTACTACAGCTACGTTACTGAGATGTCTCTGCATTACTGAAATGTCTCTGTGTTACTAAGATAGATATCTCTGCGTTACAGAGATGTTTCTGTGTTACTGTATCTGCAATACTAAGATGTCTATTTGTTACTAAGATGTCTCTGAATGACTGAGATGAGATGTCTATATGTAACTGAAATGTCTTTGCGTTACTAAAATGTCTCTGCTTTACTGAGATGTTTCTGTGTTACTATGTCTCTGCTTTACAGAGATGTCTATGTATTACTAAGATGTTTCTGCATTACTAAAGCTTCAACCACGTCGCGTGAACTGTCATGGGTCGTGCGACATGTCATTGGACTATGATCGCGCCGGCGATGGCGATATGCACGCGTTGGTGTGGTTGAAGCTTAAGATACGTTATTGAGTTATCTCTGCGTTACGAAGACGTCTCTGCATTACTAAGATGTCTCTTTACTGAGATGTCTCTCTTATAAGTCTCACCAATGGGTCCCCTCGGCGGCGCGCTGAACTCTCCCCTAGCGACGGCCTGCTTGACGCGCTGGCACAGCTCCGCCATGTTGTTGCCGTACACCGCCAGCGAGTCGTTGCCGCGCGACTCCAGCTCGCGCAGCTGCTGTTTTAATTGTTCTGTTAAGAGAAAGTAACTTTTAGTGCCTACGTCTAGAGGCAATTTTACTACGTTTGTGATTACTGATTATAATCGCCTTAAATGCTATTACGCAGCGTTGTCCGCTCGCAAGATATGCTAGTGCACACGGGACGTGGACCACATTATCTCTCTAAACTAAGGCGTAAAGAACTGACGTCATTACGTGATGCACTTAGGCCGCTGGCGCGAAGCGTGGCAAACTGGTTGAGCGCGCTGAGCTAAAGAGGCGAAGAACCGACATTAAATTGAAATTATTTATTCTACATGTTACATTAAGATCTTCGTCATACTACTTGACGAGCGACCTTGGGCCACTCGCGCGTTGCGTGGTGATCTAGTTGAGTGCGCTGAGCTAAGGTGATGAGGCTATGCAGTAATAAGCTGACGTCACTACTTGGTGTAACGTGCTCGAGCAGCCTGCTAACTAGTCGTGACGTCACTTACTGAGTGAGTCCTTGGCGCGCTGCGCGGATGCGACAGCAGTATCATGCTGCTGTTGCACGTGTTGTTGATGCGCGCGTCGTGGTGCGCGGTGTCATAGGTCACTTGCGAAGCCTATGCGTTGAGCAGGGTACTCATCTAGCCGTGTAGCATGTAATGTATCAGATATTGTAGCAAGTGAGTACATTGGCACGAGCCCGCTGCGAGTTGCTCGCGTGTGGTTCGCAGGGAGATCGCAGCGACCAGCCGAGTGGCGGTACTCATGACGTCACTTACTGAGCGAGTCCCTGGCGCGCTGGGCAGCCGCGACGGCAGTATCATACTGCTGTTGCACGTGTTGTTGGTGAGCGCGCGCCTGCGTGGCGTCGTGGTGCGCGGTGTCATAGGTCCCTCGGGCAGCCTACGCGTTGTGTAGCTAACTAATCGTGACGTCACTTACTGAGCGAGTCCCTAGCACGCTGCGCAGATGCAACGGCAGTATCATGCTGCAGCTGCACGTGCTGCGCGCCTGCGTAGCGTCGTGGTGCGCGGTATCATAGGTCACTCGAGAAGCCTACGCGTTGTGTAGCTAACTAATCGTGACGTCACTTACTGAGCGAGTCCCTAGCGCGCTGCGCGGATGCGACGGCAGTATCATACTGCTGCTGCACGTGTTGTTGATGCGCGCGCGCCTGCGTGGCGTCGTGGTGCGCGGTGTCATAGGTCACTCGAGAAGCCTGCGATTTCGTAGCTAACTATTCGTGACGTCACTCACTGAGCGAGTCCCTGGCGCGCTGCGCGGACGCGACGGCAGTATCATGCTGCTGCTGCACGTGTTGTTGGTGCGCGCGCGCCTGTGTGGCGTCGTGGTGCGCGGCGTCATAGGTCACTTGCGAAGCCTACGCGTTGTGTAGCTAACTACTCATGACGTCACTCACTGAGAGAGTCCCTGGCGCGCTGGGCGGCCGCGACGGCAGTATCGTGCTGCTGCTGCACGTGTTGTTGATGCGCGCGCCTGCGTGGCGTCGTGGGTCACTTGCGAAGCCTACGCGTTGTGTGGCTAACTGGTGGTGACGTCACTCACTGAGCGAGTCCCTGGCGCGTTGCGCAGCCGCGACGGCAGTATCATGCTGCTGCTGCACGTGTTGTTGATGCGCACGCGCCTGTGTAGCGTCGTGGTGCGTCACGTCATAGGTCACACGGGAAGCCTGCGCTTTCGTAGCTAACTACTCATGACGTCACTTACTGAGCGAGTCCCTGGCGCGCTGGGCAGCCGCGACGGCGGTATCATACTGCTGCTGCACGTGTTGTTGATGAGCACGCGCCTGCGTGGCGTCATGGTGCGCGGTGTCAAGGTCACTCGAGAAGCCTACGCGTTGTGTGGCTAACTGGTGGTGACGTCACTCACTGAGAGAGTCCCTGGCGCGCTGCGCCGACGCGACAGCAGTATCATGCTGCTGCTGCACGTGTTGTTGGTGCGCGCGCGCCTGCGTGACGTCGTGGTGCGCGGCGTCATAGGTCACTTGCGAAGCCTACGCGTTGCGTAGCTAACTACTTATGACGTCACTTACTGAGAGAGACCCTGGCGCGCTGCGCGGATGCGACGGCACTATCATGCTGCTGGTGCACGTGTTGCTGGTGCGCGCGCGCCTGCGTGACGTCGTGGTGCGCGGTGTCATAGTTCGTTCGGGAAGCCTACGCGTTGTGTGGCAAACTGAGGGCCTAGTGCGAGTTTACATCAAATGCGCTCACTAGTGAGCGCGTCAAAAAATGTCATTTAATGTATGACGGATTGTGCAGCGCCCCTAGCGGAAACGTTCAAGAACTAACATTTTCATACATTTTTAAACGCGCTCACTAGTGGTGACGTCACTTACTAAGAGAGTCCCTGGCGCGCTGCGCGGATGCGACAGCAGTATCATGCTGCTGCTGCACGTGTTGTTGATGCGCGCGCGCCTGTGTAGCGTCGTGGTGCGCGGTGTCGTAGCGCGCGCGGGCCGCTTGCGCTTCGCTCGCAGCACGCTCCGCCTTCGCTTCTAGCTGGGCGCGACGGGATGCCGAGCTGCCGGAGCTAGGAAGAAAAATATCAAAAATATCGTTAGAAAATTTTAACAGAAGTATCAAGGTCGGGTTACACTTGAGCGCTGAGTTGCGCTCCCTGGCACGAGACGGACATTGTACATTTTGAACAGTATATGTCGCATTAGAGCGGAATTACAGCTAGAGTCGCTACATAGTGCGATAACAGTCCTGGATCTGTCAATAGGCCGTATAGGCCGCGGCCTAGGGGCGGCAGATTTCAGATGACGCTTACTCGATAAAAGATCCAACCCCACCTTAGCCTACGGGCGGCAAAACTGTAAATCCGCCACTAGATGAAGTGTGGCGCAAACTTAGAGCTGCGCAACGCCGGACTCTCAAATGATAAGTTGACTGAGCTTGGCATTCAAAATCCAATACCAAAATACATACTATCAATGTGTTCAAAACAAACTGCCACCCTTTTAGCTATCAGTCCAACTGCATAACTACAATATACTCACTCCACATTGTTGATCTCCCGCTCAATGTCGGCCACCTTCCGCTCCTCTCTGGCCTTGAGCTCTTAGAGCTTGGAAGCAGCGTGCTGCTCCACCTGTAGCTCACACACCTGCGTCTCTAGACCCCACAGCTCTTGTTCGACATCTGTCTACAATATACTCACTCCACGTTGTTGATCTCCCGCTCGATATCCGCCACCTTCCTCTCCTCTCGGGCCTTGAGCTCCTGGTGCTTGGAGGCGGCGTGCTGCTCCACCTGTAGCTCACACACTTGCATCTCTAGAGCGCGCAGCTCTTGTTCGAGAGCCGTCTTCAATATACTCACTCCACGTTGTTGATCTCCCGCTCAATGTCGGCTACCTTCCGCTCCTCTCTGGCCTTGAGCTCCTGATGCTTGGAGGCAGCGTGCTGCTCCACCTGTAGCTCACACACCTGCATCTCTAGACCTTACAGCTCTTGTTCAAGATCTGTCCACAATATACTCACTCCACATTGTTGATCTCCCGCTCAATGTCGGCCACCTTCCGCTCCTCTCTGGCCTTGAGCTCCTGGTGCTTGGAGGCGGCATGCTGCTTCACCTGTAGCTCACACACCTGCATCTCTAGAGCGATCAGCTTTTGTTTAAGATCTGTCTACAATATACTCACTCCACGTTGTTGATCTCCCGCTCGATATCCGCCACCTTCCTCTCTTCTCTAGCCTTGAGCTCCTGGTGCTTGGAGGCGGCGTGCTGCGCGGTTCGCTGCTCCACCTACAGCTCACACACTTGCGTCTCTAGAGCGAGCAGCTTTTGTTTAAGAGCTGTCTACAATAAACTCACTCCACGTTGTTGATCTCCCGCTCTATGTCCGCCAGTTCTTGATGCTTGGAGGCGGCGTGCTGCGCTGCTCCACCTGTAGCTCACACACTTGTGTCTCTAGAGCGCACAGCTCTTGTTCAAGAGCCGTCTACAATATACTCACTCCACGTTGTTGATCTCCCGCTTGATATTAGCCACCTTCCGCTCCTCTCGGGCCTTGAGCTCTTGATGCTTGGAGGCGGCGTGCTGCTCTACCTACAGCTCACACACCTACGTCTCTAGACCTTACAACTTTTGTTCAAGGGCTGTCCACAATATACTCACTCCACGTTGTTGATCTCCCGCTCGATATCCGCGACCTTCCGCTCCTCCCGGGTCTTGAACTCTTAGTGCTGGAAGCAGCGTGCTGCTCCACCTGTAGCTCACACACCTACATATCTAGACCACAGCTCTTGTTCGAGGACTGTCTTCAATACACTCACTCCACATTGTTGATCTCCCGCTCAATGTCGGCTACCTTTCTCTCTTCCCTAGCCTTGAGTTCTTGATGCTTGGAGGCGGCGTGCTGCTCCACCTGTAGCTCACACACCTGCGTCTCTAGACCTCACAGCTTTTGTTTAAGATCTGTCCACAATATACTCACTCCACGTTGTTGATCTCCCGCTCAATGTCGGCCACCTTTCTCTCTTCCCTAGCCTTGAGTTCTTGATGCTTGGAGGCGGCGTGCTGCTCCACCTGTAGCTCACACACCTGTCTCTAGACCTCACAGCTTTTGTTTAAGATCTGTCCACAATATACTCACTCCACGTTGTTGATCTCCCGCTCAATGTCGGCCATCTTCCTCTCCTCTCTGGCCTTGAGCTCCTGGTGCTTGGAGGCGGTGCGCTGCTCTACTTATAGCTCAAGAACCTCTGTCTCTAGACCTTACAGCTCTTGTTCAAGATTTATCTTTAATATACTCACTCCACGTTGTTGATCTCCCGCTCCATATCCGCAACATTCTTCTCCTCCCGGGCCTTGAACAATTAGTGCTGGAAGCAGCGTGCTGCTCCACCTGTAGCTCATACACCTACATATCTAGATCTTACAGCTCTTGTTCAAGATCTGTCTACAATATACTCACTCCACGTTGTTGATCTCCCGCTCGATATCCGCCACCTTCCGCTCCTCTCTGGCCTTGAGCTCCTGGTGCTTGGAGGCAACGCGCTGCTCCACCTGTAGCTCACACACCTACATATTATTATCTAGATCTTACAGCTCTTGTTCAATATACTCACTCTACGTTGTTGATCTCCCGCTCGATATCCGCCACCTTCCGCTCCTCTCTGGCCTTGAGTTCTTGATGCTTGGAGGCGGCGTGCTGCGCTGTACGCTGCTCCACCTGTAGTTCTCGCACTTGCGTCTCTAGAGCGCGCAACTCTTGTTCAAGGGCTGTCTTTTCGAGGGTCTTCTCGTCCATTTGGGTCCTTAACGCCCTAGTAAAGAGGTAAGACAGATTCAGTATACATTAAAAACGATCTTTTTTTTAGTTTATAAAAGCTGTCTCTATGGCAGAAAAGTCCTAGAGTGGCGCCCAAAGACCAAAAGTCTTAGCAGAAGGCCCACTTTAGGCTAAATATGGTTGACATAGAATACAGAAAACTTCAGCAGACATATTTTAAAAGCCCCCACAGAGCAAGAGTAACAAACACAAATCACACATATAATTTGAATATTACTCACTCCAAGGCCTCATTATTGTTCCCGAAGTTATCCTTCATCTTCCCCAACTTCTCCACAAGCCTGTCGACCCTCGCCTGCTGCTTGTCATACTGCGCCTGCACCATGGCGGCCTCGCGCTCGAAGTCCGCGATCTCGCTCCAGTAGTACTCATTTTGTAAAGCCTGCTTCTGTGCCTCAATCTCGTCGCGGGACTGTAGCTGTTCGTGACTGGTCTTCCATTTTTTGTACTCCTTTTCCAATTCTTGACAGGCCTAGGTTTGGAAATTAAAAAAAGATGTGGAAAAAAGTACAATAGAATCAGATTATATTGACGCTCAAGACCGATGATATTACGTCGTACTAAAGAAGTCATTTTTGCGCCAATGTACCCACACAACACACGTCGTTAAAAGCAGTCGGTCGTTATAAGCGACGACGTACTTAAGGGATTCTACTGTAATAAACATCAACAAACTTAAGGATTAGGGTTTTATAACTGTGAAGAGACTTACATCGTTTTTCCTGTTCCAAGTCGCAGAGGCTTTGTTGCAGTTTTCAAGTGCTTTCACATAGTTGATTTCAGTCTGATCAAGGTTTGTTGCCTTTCGAAACAGGGAATACTTCTTCTTAGCGTCAGAAGCATGAAAACTCCTTGCATCGTCTTGGTTCAGGACAGAGATTGGGTTGTCTACTTGTATGTCATGTGCTAATATTATTGAGTTGACCTCTTCAAACTTGGTTGATATGACCTCTCCTAAATAATAAATTGTATGTTTTAACATAGTTTATCAAGAAAATATAAAATATATGTTTTTGAACAACAATATAATAATGTCTACTAAAAGATCATCTTATGATGACTGTCTAACTTTCAGACATTTTCATTTATGGATAGACCAAGATACATAAAGCAAAATTCTCACTGAGATCATAGAGAACATTAGATTTTGAATTAACCCACCTGTAGCCGACTTGACTTTGTAGCTGGAACCTCCAGAAGCATTGATGTTTCTGACAATAGTGATGAAATCTCCATATACATTGTGCTTGTATGCTTTTGGACTGTTGTTTTTTATTTTTATCTCTACTGTAGCAGAATTAGCCCCTTTTTTAATAAATGCTGGAATAATTATTATACAGTGAGACACATAACCTTTTTTTACATGGCTAGGAAAGCTGTAGTTACCAGACAAGGGATAAGAAACATATTTAAATAATGTTTTTGTCATATTTTGTTTGAGACACTTGGAATATCTTAAATGGAGAGTCGAAGAATTAATAACATTTTTATCATTAAATACAAGCATCGCAACATGCATGTATTCACAATATAAATTATGGTAAATTTTGCATGAACACAAAGTTGCATGGTATTTAAAATAAGTAGTAACAAGCCAATATCTACAGGATGACTTTTAAATTGTTGGCATCCTTTTAAACTAAGACTCTTTTGATCTAAGCTAAGACTACTCATAGTACATAGTAGATTCCCTAAATATGAGACAAATCTGATGAGTTGATCGGACCCAATATTATGATACAAAAGTTTCAACGTTTGTTTGCAAATACAAAGCAACAGTTTGATACATAACTTCTTTAGTGGAACACAGAAAAGGTAAACATAACTTACAATGTAAATTATTCCCACGGTTTGTAGCAGAGGCTCTGCCGCCCAACCCCACAACCAAAGCCGTTAAAATTGCACTTTTACCACTACCATTACGACCAACAATAAAGTTTACATTTCTATTCAAATTTATTTCCAAATTATCGTGGCAAAAGAAATTACGGACATGTATACTGTGTATACACCCGTCTATATCTTCTTCGACGTCTTCTTCTGTCCATTCCATCACGAAAAAAATATATTATGAGCGCGAAACCACAATAAAATTATGAAATTTCAATAAAATTGAACTTGTGCTGCTGGAAGTGGAAAATTGCGCTGAAAACCAAAGAGCATAAAAGAGTAAGAGACGGCACTCCATAGATATTTTTTGAGCTCACGCACACATATGCATTTTAGAGAACGACCCGCAAATCTTTACCAACCGCACAAACTACAGGCGGAGCTACCAACATAATGCCTTATTTTCTGACAGTATTAGTGACGTTCGTAATAACTTATCGATTATCGATACTTTGCTAGGGTTGTAATTGCATATCGATATCTAGTATAGGAACCTTCAATATTTTAATGATTACTATTTTTATTTTATACTATGTGTAAGTAAAACGAAGTTTTGTAACGTAAATTATTTATTTCGAAATAAAATAGGTATATTACAATAAGTATTGAACATGACATAGCAGTTGTAGGCATGAGGAATTATTGAAAATTATAACAAAGTACAGAAATGATAATTTTGTAAACTTTTATTTTCACAACTTTTTCTAAGAAAAAATAGGATTTTTATTTATAAACATCTTTAATTTTCTTATCAGCTGATCGAACCTCAGCCTCAAGATTACTTTTCAATGCTTTGTTGCTGTGCTTTTTTACTTTTGTCAGCAAAATTGTTTTCACTTTTTATGAAGCTGTCATTAATGATTTTACAACTTTTTCTTAGAAAAAGGTAACTTAATATTTTAAACATCTTATCATAAATTTCTTTATTATGTTGTTGACATTTAAACCAACTAAAATTACAATTTGTACTCAACATTAAGAAAATGAATTTTCCAACATTTTCCATATATATCTGGTCGGCAATATGGTCATGATAAAATTGTTTAGCTTCATTTACGGTGGTACATAATTGAATTGTTGGATAAACGAGACTTTTTTTATCATGCCACCATTCGCGAAGAGATATATATGCATACAAATCATTGTCAACAGGAGTTTTCACGCTCAAACACTCTTCACAAATTAAACAAGAACTGTTCTGTAATAGTTTGGCAGCTAAATACCCGCTTACATATACTACTGGTTGGTTTTCAAGGCTACACAAATTTTCAATGGGCTGTTCTAAGTTTTCAGGGTCCGGGATAGACAACACAGGATAAAATTCAGTGTCTGTGGAATCTTGAACATTAATTTTTATTTCTGTTGTTTTTAAATTAGTTTTTAAAATGTCTTTATATTCCAGCATATGTTTATTGTTGTCTGCTTCACAATTAGCACTTCTGCTATGAGGCACTTTCAGCCCAGTAACCATGCTTGTTTTAAGCGCTGCAGTAAAGTGCGTGATAGTGGGATTTCTATTGGTTACACTGTGTTGCCTAATGATTCCAAATAAGTTTTCCAGAGAGTCTTGGTTAAACTGTCTAAGGTTCATATATTTAAACCCTTCATTCTTTAACTTTTCCCAAATATCGTTTAAGGATTTGATAGATATTGATATCCCTTTACGCATTTAACATTTTTTAGTATCGTGTTTTCTGCTGTTATAAATTTTATGGTTTTTAACTTATCAGTATAAAAGGTCCAAGACTCAATGTGATTACTTGATGTGGAAACATTTTCCCGGATCCCTTTCTTTACGTCATTTAAAGATGATGGACCATTTGTACAATCAAATAGTTTATCTAACTGTTCAATCACAAATGCTGTATCATTGCAATCAGAAACTTCTTTCCATGCCATCATTTTTAAAATAGCTGCCACGGTATTACTCAGAGCATGCGCAGCATACTTCACCCTCATCTTAGTTTTGAATGTTGGATTTACAATGGTACTATTCAGTTTTTTAAAATTTAAAAAATTTCTGTTGTGTTCTTCTGCAACTACCAAATGCCTCCATTGTGCAATTTTTCCATCGAAAGACATATTTCCACTTTTAAAGAAATTGTTTCGTAATGATTTGAACAAGTGAGGGATGTCATAGATTATAAAAATTTTGTCATTATTTACAGAGAAAAAGTTGCTATCTATGCCTTGTCCACAGTTTCTTTTTAACATGTTAAGAGCTCCTATATTTGTAGATCCCTGATCACAAACTGTTGTTAGAACCATAAATCCGATTTCTTTTAATTTTTTGATGATGTCCGATATAATTTTTGCCAGTTTTGCTGTTGATATTGTGCCTTCCACAAAATAGTGCGCAATATATTGTTTGTATTTATGTTTAGCACCCTGTATCATAAACACTAACGCATGGTCTGCAATTTTCTTTTCTCGTCCCATGTTCTCGCCCTCTCCATAATCCACGTAGCCATCCACTTTATCAGCAATTTCGTTATAAATTATCCGTTTCTTTAACGCCATCTCGTCAAATATTAACGAGCAATATTTATTTTCCTTTGGCATACTTGATGCTTTTGCCTCTAACATATCAATTATATTTTTATTTATACCAGGCTCCATTGGTATATTTTTTAAAATCCTTTGGAGCGTTTTAGTGCTTGGTAGCGTAAACAGCTTTTGCATATAGCGGTATGCTTTAGGGGACCGTTTAAATATAGCCAAAGCATATATTTTGTTGGCTAAAGTCCACCTTTTTCCTTGTGACTTTTTTTTGTTATTCTGCACTACATCCTTTACTAACGATGTCAGCACTTCCGAATCTAACTTGTCTAAATTCACTCTTGACTTCGCTATATTCCTTATTGTTTTTTTTGCATTTTGTAACTGTCGCCAAAGCCTCTTCTCTTTAATTGTAAATGTTGATGAAGTGTCTGTAATAAAAACATTTCCATTAGTAAAAAAAACAACATTAAAGCAAATTGAATTGAATATTGGTTAATTAATCAGCAATTTTACTTAGTTTTTTAAATTAGGATGTTTTATCTTACCTTTCATTTCAATGTTTTTCTTAGGTCTTTTATAACTGTGGACTAATATTTCTGCCTGTGCATCTTGATGGCAAATGTTTTTATCATCTGAAATATTATAAATATGCAAATTAGTTTAAAATTTATTTTGTTGTTTTATGAAACATATTATTTCCAAATCAATCAATCATTATCAAGTTTTAAAAAAATGCAAAGACAGGATAATGATAGCTCTTCTCATAAAATATGAAGCGTGGGCCCACCTTCAATAACAATGACATAATATTAAATTAAAGGCATTTAGAGGTTTTAATGTTCTGCATTCTGGATGCGGTCTGCGGGTATGTCAAGACAATCTGTAAGTGGTAGAATGTTGTACATATAAGTTCATTTTGACCTGACTGCAGACTGCAGAACGCATCCAGGGTGGCATTCTTTAGTTTGAGGGAAGGCATATTTTAGAAGGTAAATAATTAGTTTGTACACTTACCATGAGTAATGGGTTTATAGGTCATATGTTCTGGTGCATTGGAAGTAGAAGGAAGAGGTTCAAAAGTTGTTTTCGCAGAAATACCAGAATCTGGTATATCCACAGCTCCCAAACATGTTGAATTTAGTTGTTTGGTTGTAGTTGTAAGGGGAACTGAAAGCAGATAATGAAATGTGAATTGGGTAATAAAATGTCATGTTCTTACCCAACTTTAGGGTACAATCAGTCTAGTACATGTCTTGCTCACATTAAAAATTACTAGCTTATAAATATTATTAAACTAGCTGACCTGGCTAATTAATGTAGATTGCCTAAAATTTTTCAAATTGGTCCGGTACTTTTTTTGAAGAATTTGTATTACACAAATTACTAAAGTCCCTCTAACTCAACACACATTCTAAGCTAAATTGTGTTACGAGTGGGTTTACTACAATATTCAAGCTGTGGGGTTCTAACCCGCACTTTAGGCTATCTTGGCTTCGAGTTACGGAGCCGATCAAATACAAACAAACAATTAAATATTTCCTTTTTATATTATTAGTATAATTTTAGATAAACATACCTCGTTCAACTGGATTTGACTTCTTTGGAATGCAATATGAATGATCATAAAGAACTGTAACAAAGTATAGATATAATTAATAATTGAAATTATATATTATTTATTGATAAGCATACAACACATGTTTGTGGTTACAAAGAAAGAACCTTGTTAAATTGCATTCGGTTGGTTTGTTTTGGAAACCAAAGAAAATTAATTAAGACATCTAAATAATTCAGAAAAATTGATAGTAAATTAAATTTAAAAAAAATAATTGAAGTCATCATCATACCTGTCTTGAGGTTTTCTTTATTGGAGTCTTTTACATGAAGAGGAAACTCTGTCAAAACTTCATCTGGCAAGATGGGATTGCTCAATTCCAGTGTTGGAATAGCTGAGTTCTTCAGCCGAGTTCCTTTGGCATTGAAGGATTCAGGAGTGAAGTGCCCACCACAAACAAACTTCAGTTGGTGTAACTTTTCAATAGGTACATATGCTAAGTCTTCTATGCCAGCATTTTTAACCCACATTCGACAACTGAAATAAGAAATACCTATTAGAAAAGAAAAAGAATAACAAACTGAAATTTATTCATCAACTAATTTCTTTTAGTATTGTTATGCAATTCATTTACAGAGTACGAAACAAAATACTGAAATTAAAAATTGGTTATGGTTATTTACTGTATGATTAAAAATATTAATCCCAGCCTTTAAGTTTACACAATCAGTAAAATTATCTTGTAATAAATGAGTGTTATTAGAAACTTACCGGTCAGAATCCAGAGGAAACCTACTCAAAAGTAAGGGTGATCCACCACGACTTCGCCTCTTATTACAAATAACGCACTTCTTGTTGTTTCTACTCTCCATTATCAGTAGAAGCCTAAAATGAAATAGGTATTAATTAAACAAAGCCTATAATTTCTCTCCAACCAGTGTCAATGCCCTGGTTCATGCATTTACCAGTTTTGAAAGTACATTTACATTTTCATCACATAGGGTTGTTTTTAATGAATAATAGATTTGTAATAGATCTAATATTTCAAGTAAGTAGATAACATACCCATTAAACAGAAAAGTAAATAAGAGTTTAAACTTCTGTAGAAGTTGAAACACAGCTTATTTAAAAGAGTCTCTATCTCACAAAAAACATAACACTGAACAGCAAACTTTATCACGCCCGATACGGAGGAACTTAATCAACTCAACGTAAACGACAGAAAAGTTTATTTACAGTAATATTGCACCAAATCTGAGAAAATAACTTCACACGAATCAATTCGCCGGTTAAAAACTCAAACTCAATTGACAGACATTTTTTTTCATTTGTCAAACTAACAATACTACCAACATAAGGACACTAACAATTATTTTTAGTATGGTGGTATTGATCCGCGGGTTCCCCTGCTGTAGTGAAATCAATCCAAAATGCACTTTATTGCTTAAGGGATAAGGTTGTATATCAATTGCTACATATAGAGACTAGTTTTTGAATGAGAAGTGTCTACCCACTGCTGAAAACGAATGACAACAATGACACTGACAGACAGTCATAGACAAACTTTGTTGCCAACCTATAGAACTAAAAGCTTCGGTCCAACTAGGTTCTATAAAGTTTTCACATCAACCCTTCCACAGCCTTCGTGAGCTCACTTGAGCTCTACCTAACGTCAAAATACGTTAGATTTTTTACGCTGGCAATATTTTCTCAAACGCCATTTTTACTTGAAAATCACGAGAGTAATTCGATTTGTTGATCGTAGCTTTGTTGAATACACCAGTAATTTTGTGATTTTACAAAGAAGATTGTGAAGTTTAGTTAAATCAAATAAAATCCTACCAGTTTGACTAATCCACGAAGTTCAAGGTAAACTACTTTCAACTTGTAAGAACAAAAAGTATGTTTGCTTTTTATTGCTCGTGGTGTGTGGTGTACGGCTGTTACTGATTATTATTTTTCATCTTTTTGAATTCTCTAGTAAGAACATTTCCTTGGGAATTATTGTAAAGTATTTGTGGCATGACTATCTGACGACCTTACAGAGAGGGTAAACTACAAAATACACCTACCTTGTTTTCCATGTTTATCATTTCATTTCTCATTTGGATTATTTTTCTATAGTGTTCGCTTTATGTACACTTAAGTGTAAACAAAACTTTAAGTGAAGAAACATCTTAATTAGAAATATATGTATAATTATGTTATTGTTTTTCTAAATTATGTAGGTATCTTTGTCATCATGTTCTCAAAAGACTAACATTTAGATGAAAGCTATTTGTTTTAGTTTTAAAGCTTGGTTAGGGTGTAGCAAAGGGGGTCCGAGACATAGCCGAATTTTCGAGCGTAATTTGTATGGCGCCGACACTTAGAAAAATTTCGACGGCTTTAGTATGGAGTTTAGACTTAGCCGAATTTTTGATCGTGTTTTGTATGGAGGCTGGGACTTGTAATATTTTTCGCTTTCACTTAGTGTAGCAAGGGGGGTCTGAGAACATAGCCGAATTTTCAAAGGCATTTTGTATGGAGCCGAGACTTGTAAAATTTTCGCAAAAAAATGTCCGACTCACACTTGACCGTTTTTTGAGGTCGGAATATTATGGGCCTAGGTGCCGGACGAGGCTCTTAAGGGGGTTCAAAATTCCATTATTTTTTCGATCCGACGCACCGTTACTGAGATATTTGCAGTTTTCTAGTCTATTAATCTATGTATGAAAGACCATTATCCAATTGCGTTTACCCCGACTCGCCGTGGTCCTTTGGCCGTGGTACTTGTCTGCCCGATACTAGAGTGTAATTCCAAAGCCGGAGGCGCGGAGGGTGAGCAGCCTCCGCCCACTGTAACAAGGCGTAGTCACCCGTGCGAGCTGGAGCGGCTGAGACTGGTCGCCGGAGGCGACCAGCAAGCCGAAGCTGCGGAGGCGAGCGTGGGTGATTACACCTTGTTACGTAAGGGCGAAGAGGCTGCTCATCCCGCAGCGCCGGAGACGAGAAAATCCGA
The DNA here is from genome assembly GCF_963855985.1 of Ostrinia nubilalis. Taxonomy (NCBI): domain Eukaryota; kingdom Metazoa; phylum Arthropoda; class Insecta; order Lepidoptera; family Crambidae; genus Ostrinia; species Ostrinia nubilalis. The sequence continues at coordinate 2,275,550 of NC_087088.1, read as the reverse complement.
ATTAAGCCATCCCATTACGACGCGCCGCGTAAACAATTTGCGAAAATTTTTACGTCTCGGCTCCATACAAAATGCCTTCGAAAATTCGGCTATGTTCTCAGACCCCCCTTGCTACACTAAGTGAAAGCGAAAAATATTACAAGTCCCAGCTCCATACAAATTACGCTCGAAAATTCGGCTATGTCTAAACTCGTCATAATTTTTCTAAGTGTCAGAAAACCTATTTTTTTTTTTCAAAAAATTTTAAAAATCAGTCTATCTTTTTTTGATCACTATGTTTTTTGCTATTTTCGAAAAAAAAAAAATTAAGTGTTATTTTAATGGACCCCCTTTGGTACTCCCGGACCTAAAGCTTATTATTCCCCACTAAATTGTGATGTATGTAATATCAAAGATCTTTCAAATTACATTAGACTTTTCCTAAATAAAATTGGGTCAAAATGATAATTTATTTGCATATTGTGACATTGTAAATATAGGTATTGAAGTCCGAAATATTATTGTTTATTTTCAGGACGCAAAATGAGTGATTCACCAGATCAAAATGACCCACCAAAAGATGTAAGTTACTTTCAATATTTTATTTCAAATACAAGTAAAGCGAGAATATTGTACAGAAGTAGGTATGTATTTAATTTTTGATAATTTTCAGCCAAAAGAATTGGAGAAGCTAGAAGAAGCAAAACTGAAGGCAAAGTTCCCAAATGCAATGCTTGGGAGAGGTCCAGGAGGACACTCAGCTTTCCTGCAGAAAAGACTGGCTAAAGGAGTAAGTTCTTGTAATTTTTTTATAAAATAATACATCATGTATGCATTTATTTTCATACCATCAGATATTAAATGCTATACATAATAAACATCACCATCACTTACAACCCTGTTCAATTTTTCAGCAAAAATTCTTTGACTCTGGAGATTATCAAATGGCTAAACAGAGACCTGGAAATCTTGCTGCTCCTTTCAAAGCGCCCGCAGTCCCCGCCAAGCTGCCGACCGGTGATGCCATCCCTACCCCTGAAACCGTGCCAGTGAGGAAAACTTCCATCATCCAGCCTAAATTCCAGCAGTCGAGTCAGACTTCCTAGCCTCGCCCGCCCGCTGCAGGCACGAGGACCTGCAACTAATCACTAATGTTACTATTCCAAACTTAATTTTGCTAATGCATCGCACTTAAGCATCGCTTTTAATTTTAACAATTATAACACCATTTCAGTAGTTTATTTGTGTTAGTTGTTTTCATCACATACACTTGGGCAATGAAACTTTATTTTGATTTGATTTTTTCATCATAATTAAGTAGTGTATGTTGAAATTTATCAAAACTTTTTAAGAACAACTGTTATTGTATAAAGCAATTAGGTGTAATATTGCATGTTGGGTATGTGTGTTTATGTTATTCTTGCAATGTTGCAGTTGTGTTAGTTGAGGAACTTTGTTGTTGGCTGTCATCAGCATAGATTTCGTGAAGTCTCAATGTGCTTGCCATTGATAGCATTGATAATGCACAGCCAGATATTGTAAATTGATTCCAAATTAGAGTTGGTTTGGTATCTTACGTCATACATTTTACAGAAGTTCAGTTGTGTAAAACATGTATGCTTACATTAAATGGTATCTTCTGTACATAGCCTAAAATTCATACTAATACCAGGCCTGTTCATCTCCGCGAGTTTACATCGAAAACAAAACACGCACGATTGCCCCCTACAAGAGTACTATTCGACAAGGCCTCACATACGAGCGAACATTGACTCACGCACGCGTATTCTTGTGTATGATGGAAAAAAATAAAGAAAATGGTGTACTAAATACTGTGCAGTATTTAACTGCCTAAATAATAATAAAAACACAGAATGTACTTTTTTAAGTTGCCTCAAGACACTGAGAGGTAAATAAGTAGTTAATATTATTCATGATAATTCATGCTAAATCATGTATTTCCTCCGCCATTTTCTGCAGATTGGCACCTCACGTCACATCATTTTACCGAAGTCAGCCCTATAGCTTCGGCGCAGTACCGATCACTGACGTTTGTCAACAAAACTTCTGACAAACTTGCTTGACTCTTGAGACAAGCTAAATTACACCATATTGTTAATGACATTGAGCATACATTTTTTTAAATACCTTCGCGAAGTAAAACTTCTGTACGTAGTACTTATTATTATTCTGTGCTAATACGGCAGCCAAATGTAGGCACATTCTACGAACATACCACACAATGCCATGTAATTAGATATAGGGTGTATTAGTAAGGGGTTGACATTTTTAAACTGGGTCAAATGAATCATATTTCACGCTTTCATAAAATAAATAACAATAGCATAAATAAAAAACAATAATTATTATATTACATACATAATTCTTAAGTATGCTGGCATAGATCAAAATTTGGTCCCTGTACATAAAAAAATTGTTGAAGGTATAAAAATGTATGGATTCTAATAGGTCTGCTCTCTAGTGCGATACCTCGGGATACACTACTAGTTTTATGATAGCTAGTACGTAAACAATAGGTGTAAAGGGAATTTTATTTTTTTATAATGTAATTGTAATAAAAGACAAGTGTCAAATCAAGTGACCTAATATTAGTATGCATCATTAACAACACACTTTTCTCGTTTATTGTGATATCTAATAGATTGTCATCCAAATGAAGGTGTTCAAACCAGCAAGCCAGCAACTGTGCATCTTAAAGCACAAATATATAAACTACTATCTATCATGTTTACTTGGATATTAATTATCCTTGTTATTTTGCAACACAGCAGTATGACAATCTACTTATAATCACATGGAGTTCAATCTCAAAACTTGTTCTGGAATATATCTTGCAAAAAATATCCCAATAAAAGAAAGCACATAGAAAGACAGTGACGTCATGTACAAACCACAGAGTGTATGTTCACACAAGTGATATAATTATGTGTATGAAACAGATGGAATGTTGAAGAGTTAGCGATTATTAAATTAAATTCTTAATAAAAGCAAAATCTTTTATTTAACTTCCTGCATGTACTTCTACTTTACACTTTAGAGAGCATTCGAGTAACAATATGAGATTATTAATAACTTAAAAATGGCACAATAGATAAACAAAAACTTAAATAACAACTGTGAGTGTGTTCTCCTTTCAACTTCTCTCGTTTTCCTTCTTAATTCTTCTCAAGTATTCTTCTCGTTACATCTTAGTCCCAATAGTAATTCATTTCATCATCTGTTATATTTGACTGCTCTCTGTAAACAAATAAATTGTTTGTTAGTTCAATTGATCAGAACTATCAATAAATAACCTTGCAAGTGAGAATATTCAGAAACTCATCTTGTAGGTTACAAAAGTAACACATGAATTGGACGTAGTTACATGAAAAGGATCCAATCCACATCAAGTCATTTTCGAGATATTAACATTTGAAGTTTATGACGTATTTCTTCATAGGTGTTAATTATAAAATAAGTTGTCAGTATGTTGTTACTGTGTATTATTGTAATTATTTTTATTGATTATAGTACAATCAAACACAATATTGTATTTCAGGAGATATTTGTAAAAATATGCACTTGGATCCTTTTCGCTAAATAACAGTTAATATTGTGCACGCTCAAGACTTAATTCATTAAAAAGACCCATGTAAAAAATATTTAATAATAATGACATTTTTTTCAATAAAACGTCATTTTTTAATACTCAATTCTTTATTGTTCATCATTTATTAGTCATCGCTCTCCTCAGGAATAAAATCAAGATCTTCTTCGTAGCCTTCTATGTCTTCTACGATGTTAGAACTACTCTTTAGAGACTTATAAATGTCTTGACAATCTTTTGGGATCAAATCTAACATGGACAGAAGATCATCCAACTTGGGTTGAGGGATTACCTTGCCGTTGGGCCACAATAAAACAAGGTCTTTCTCATTAATATCAAAGAATTTACCTTCTAACTTTTTTTCAATATATAGATGAAATTTATCGTCCTTATTTATAAAATCACCTTTGTCTTTAACCAATTAACTTTTTCTTTGGATATAAAAAGTTTTCTATTTACTGTATTCTTTTCAAGTGATTTGGTCCCCATAAAGTATTTTTTATGGATCCCTCAACCCAAGTTGGACGATCTTCTGTCCATGTTAGATTTGATCCCAAAAGATTGTCAAGACTTATAAGACTAAAGGGTAGTTCTAACATCGTAGAAGACATAGAAGGCTACGACGAAGATCTTGATTTTATTCCTGAGGAGAGCGATTACTTATTAGGCTTGTTAACTTATAGATTACTTTTTTTTTCGAACTGATTTTAAATTTAAACATTTTAGAAAATTTCACTTCAGTAATTTTCAAA